>NC_056732.1:298770259-298990259 GCF_019279795.1 Protopterus annectens | reverse complement strand
TAAAACTAGAACTAGTCCTCTTAGAGGCAAAACCAAAGAAATTAGTCCATTTTGAAGAAAAAGGGTAATATGCACCTGAAAGATATCCTACACATTTACAAACTGAATAAGAGCAAAAGAGTGAAAGGGACAGAAGTCTCTAACAGGCTGTCATAAAGATGTATATATGACTAATGACAGCACTGAGGTAGCAGCTCTAACATTAACTTCAGTTCTGTCATTAACTTGAAGACATGACCAAATATCTGTAGAAGCTCTGGATGTCGGATAGGGATAGAGATGTCTGTTTTGTACAGAAAAGCCTGAATCATCTCCATAAAGGTTTGATGTGGTTCTAGTTAAACATAACCGAATAGCCAAGAGCCATATTTTACACTGTTGAGTGGCTAGCCATACCACAGAATGCAGTCTGTGATCCAGGTTCTCTTATCATGAGGGCATCACAGTAGATGCCCAAAGTGGTTGGTTTATATAACTCTTCCCCTATAGGGCACCATGTACAGTCTGTGCTGCTGCACACAGATCCATGTTTTGCTGAGTTTGAGATGGAAATGCTCGGCATGTTTTTCAGAGGTGGGAAGAACTCCACAACCAGGACACAGGGAGATCATACAAACTCCAAACAGACATTGGCTGGAGGTCAGAACTGAACCTTATACCTTGTGCTTGGGAGGCAAAGACCTTAATCATTATGTCAACTGGTCTCAATGTGGTTTTGATTAGTGGGAGTGAAAATGTTTATGTTTGGGACACTTAGGAAGCATCTACATGAATGAGAGCAATTATCTATGATATCTACCTATTCCATTTAAGGAAAAGGTGCCACACAAGATTCTGAAAGCCTTGTACTTTAGCATCAAGGGATAGTTGTGGCTGAATATAAGAAAAAGTAGTTCACAGTGACCCAAAAGATCTGAACATAAAACAAATGGCTTAGAACTCAGCACAAGCTCCATGTGCTTAGCATAGCAACTGGCTAAAAGAAAGTATTTACATATTTATGGGATATCTGTTTGGAACACATTTGTTGATTCATAACAGTTTTACTTCAGCATGGACCTTCATCTACTAGAAAGTACTGCATGCTGCTGATACTAATGCACCTGTCTAAATCTGACTCCATATCTTTAGGAATGACTGTCTGTTCTTACATTGCACAGCTACTGTAAGAAGGTATAAATATTTATGTTTTTTATTTACTGATTTTTTTTTTTATATCACTGACATGCCCTGTCTATCCGCTGAGCAGCACAACCCAGAACATTCCTGTCTAATGCTGACATGATGTCAGGTAGCTGGAGACAACATTCATTAATGGCTATTTACAGAATTCTGAAATGGTATGTGAGAGATCATTCTTTCTGAAATGTTATTTGACATTTGGTGTTTGAAGGGATTTTGGAATCCAAGGTATAGTTTATTTTTTGTCTCATGTACATTATCTTCATAAAGTTTTTCATAGGCTTGTCAGATATTTAACGCTTACTCCACGGTCCAGGTTCACGGACTTGCAATTATGTATATTACAATATAAGCAAACTTCTCTTAATCTATGCTTACAGCAGAAATAAAGCATAACTTTTACAGAACCAATATTCTAATGTCAATTAGATCAGCCGGAAGACTATCATGACATTAAGATAAAGCTGCTGTTAATGAAAATAAGTAATCCTTATCTAAAATTATTATATTTTTTAATTAGGCCAATAGGTGATGCCCTTTTTATTTCCAGTAAATGCAGTTTTACTGAAAAGGAATTAAACAATGTGGGTATCAAGCAGACTAGAAACAATATGGATATCAAACAGGCTCTGTTCTATAAAAACAAAAATACGGACGGTGGCAAGTGTGCAGTCGCAAGAATAAATTTATTTGAAGCGCTTTTCGTCAGCTCCAACAGCTGACTTCATCAGAAACACTGTTAATTAGTACAAAAACATTATATATGCATAGAGCCCAATTAATTAACATTAATAAAATACATTAAATTAAAGAGACAGAGCATATTCGTATCCTAACTATAAAAATAAAAATGGAAATAACATGAAACACATTTCCTGAAGGGATCACTCATATTGACTTCCAAAAGCTGACTAAAATTAAGTTTAACAGGCTCTGTTCTATGCCATGTTGTTCAGACCACATAAACACCTTGTTGGCATTAATATGCAGAGAGATGAAGTCCTGACTGATGACACTAGTTGGATTAGTGGCCAAGGTGCTAGAGGATCCAGAGTGGGAAAGGTATATGTGAGTGGTTCAACCATCTCACTTACCATGAGCAATGTGCATGGTTCTTAGTGGAGGCTAGAGACACAGCATACATCATGTAGGGACACTAACATCAATACTCACCAAGCAATGCGCAGAATCTGTGTTTTGGAATAAAGTTGGTTAGGAGTGTGCACTGCCCTTAAGTGGGAGTGTGCACTGCCCTTAAGTGGGAGTTACATGGATGTCAAGACTGCTGTGTGGAAAGGTTTGATTAACCAGAAAATCCCAATTTTCTCCACAGAACAGAAGAAAGAAATTATGTGCTTAGATGCCATTGTGTAGTTCTCCCACCTTTGGTTAATTATTGTCAGGCCACTAAACATGGGTTGCCATGGCCTTAGGAGGGATCAGCCCATCAGAGTCCAGTGGCATGAAGGTGAACCAAAGATACAAACTCAAATGGCTTCAGGTACACTGAGGTGCCCAAAACACACAACAGCAAAAGTCTGGCTCTGTTCAAGAGAAATCTTGACCTGTGGATGGGAGATCGTAGGGTTACCCCGAATCATCTTCTGTGTCACTGCTGGACAGAGGCACAACAAACTATGGGGTACAGTTTTTTCATAAATGCCTTAGGGCAGATAGCCTAGTATAAACCTATGAACCTATAAAGTGAGTTCCAGGCACAATATAGAGGGCTAGAAAACCTCCTATATAAGTACAAATGACTACAATGGCAAAGACTACACCTACAAGCTTCATTGGAAGCTAAAGTAATACCTCAAGGTCTACGTATATTAAATATGCCAACTTATGGGAATACATATCCTGAACTCTTACGTAAGTGGCAAGAATTGAATTTATCTTTTAGCTCCAAGTATATGGAACTTCTTATAGAGTTCTTTACATCTCTTGAAACGGAGCTGAAAACTGAAATTATGACACTAGAAAACCAGATATCTGTAACCTTTCCTGCTACTATTACCCTTAATAAAATGGGCCAGTTGTATGAAAGCATTAGCGCCTATGAGAAAAAGCCTCAAAATGTTAAATTAAATAAATTAAACAGAGATAAAACTGATTTTAACAACAATAATGTCTTCTCATGGCCGAGAGACCCTATAAATAGAACCCCTTCATATAATCCTGTTACAGTGAATAGAGAGACTAATAGGACACTAATTACTGAGACACAGGCTTCCACTTCCGGTTTTCGCGCTAACGAGATGAGGGAAAGCATGGCAATACAACAAACTGACCAAGAACATGTTAATTCTAGTGTTCCTACTCTCCAAGTTGCATCCTTTGCTTCTATAGTGAATGGGAATACATCTACATCGAATATGGACAAAAATTCGAAGTCAGAAGAACGAAGGAATGCAAACACTATAGGTAAGACTCCAATAGACACTTTACAAGCAAATGCCATAGATACTAGCATTTTTTAGAGAATTTGAAAGTGGGAGAATTCACTTTGAAAGCAGCTCTCCCATTCAGAGCTCGAGCCAAGAGCAATTCCAATATGGGAAAGACAGCAAGGGAACATCAAATGGACAGAACTGCACACTTTTCAAAGAAAAGGAGGATGTAAGAACTGACCTTATTGTTGACATTTCTTCCTTTACTCTAACTAATGAACAGAATAGTTTGCTTAATAAGGGTTTGTCTTTTATACCTGCCAGGAAGGCAGATTTAACTGAAATGTTAACAGACTTGAAATTGCTTGGTAGGAATTTATCATTAAAATGCATGTTTCGTAATAATGAAAATGTCAATGTAAATATATACAAGAAACCTAGCACTTTTGTACCCCCCACCCCTCCAGGCATACAAAGATTTTTAGATATCTGTGAAAATGCCTTTAATGAAGCTTATACTCCTGGTATGCAAGGCTGTACCTTTCATAATTTAAATGCAGAAGAATATAGGGCTCTACATGAATTGCAGGATTTACATTCCCTTATTATTAAACAAGCAGATAAAGGTGGTAAAATTGTATTAATGGACAAAGATTTATATGTTAACCAGATGAAGGTTTTGCTATTAGATACTTGTACCTATCAAATGCTGACTAAAACAGCTGTAATTGCTATCATTGATAAAGTGTCCTTTTTAGTGTTTGATTTATTGATTACAGGACTAATTGATGAATCCTTATTCAATTGCTTTTCAGTACAAAACCCTTTAGTTCCTAGGATTTATGGACTCCCTAAAATCCATAAACATCCCACGGTTCCTCCTTTATGCCCTATCGTATTAGGAGCAGGATGGTGCACTGAGCCCCTATCTATTTATGTAGAAGGTATTTTACATGAGTTCTTGGATAGCTGTTATACAGTTCTTAGAGATACAAAAATGTTTTTACAGTGGTTGCAAAATAGAATGGAAACCATTGATAATGATGAAGAATTTGTATTCCTTACCATGGACATTGAATCTCTTTTTACTAGTATTCCAAATGTTTGGGGAATTGAAAAAATAAGAGAATTCCTCGATATGAATAAGAAGCTGACTACTAATAAGATTATGCTAGTCTGTGCACTATTGGAGATTATACTTGAAAATAACATTGTAACCTTTCAGGATCAATTTTTTCTACAAAAGATTGGCGTAGCTATGGGCACTTCGTGTGCTAACAGCTACGCCAATCTGTCATTAGTACGATGGGAAGAACAATATGTTTTGTCAGATGTTAATCCATTTTTTGGCTATATTCTCTGGTATGTACGTTTCGTGGATGACGTTTTTGTCTTGTGGAAAGGGCATGGTGGAAATATCAGTAATTTCATTGATTACTTGCATAGCACTACAGACTTTTTGAAGTTTACCTTTACTTTTTCTAATACATGTGTTAACTTCTTGGATGTGAGTGTCACCCATACTGATTTAAAGCAGATAAGAACTAGTATTTATCACAAACCCACAAGAACCAATGCCTGTCTTCACAGGTCCAGCATGCACCCGAGACACATACCTAGAAATGTCCTTAAAGGACAAGTCTATAGAACCCTACGCCTACATAATAATGATGAAGAGGCAGTAGTTGCTTTAAATAAATTGCAAGATGAATTTCAAACAAGAGGCTATTCTAGCTCAGAAATTACTAGAGTGATAGCAGATGCATGGAAATTGAGATCTACAAGATGTAAACCATACATGAGCTCTTATGGTGCTGATACAAGTATATCATATGATACAAGTATTGATAGAAATAAGTTTAGAATAGTTTTAGATTTGCAAGTAACATCAATAAGTATACGGAAATTATTAAAAAGAATTGGCACTTACTACATGAAATACCAGGTCTGGTTTCCACAGTTGGTGACACCCCAAACTTCAGTTTTAGAAATAATGTGTCTTTAAAGCAGCAACTATGTAATAGAGAACATCAGTAGTTTAGAAAGAATTTCAAACAGACAGGGCACTTTTCCGTGCAGGAATTGTGCTGCTTGTCAGCGTGTCTACACTAAAAATGAGTACATTCATCCTGTGAAATGTTTTAAACTTTATACGAAGAATTATTATGATTGTAAAAGTGCTGATGTTGTTTATTTTTGTTTTTGCCAAGTATGCCATGCCTATTATGTAGGCAAAACAAATAGGAGCTTTAAAGAAAGAATGTTAGAACACATAAGGGACATACGGAACCAGAAGCAATCAAATGCTCTAGCTAATCATGTCCTGAATACGGACAGCAGTCATTGCTTTAAATTTTTAATCTTACAACAGATAGTAAGGACAAATAGAGGTGGTGATATAGAAAACCACACTGAAGAATTAGAACAACAATGGATCACCAAGTTACAAGCAGATAGATATCCTGGTTTGAATGGTTGTACCTCATTAGTTCCTTACCTTAAGGCAAGGCGCCTTAAACACGAAGTATGAGTTTTTATTGTATTATTATGGTTATATGTGCACAAAATGTGTGTGTGTGTGTGTGTGTGTGTATATATATATATATATATACTTTAATGATTATTACCAATAACCACCAGGGATGACACCCCCCCTTTTTTAAATATTTAAAATATTCCTTTTATTGTGCATATTTATACACTCTTTTTATATCTTTTATGCATTTTTCTTATAGATATTGGTATATGTTTTTATGTCTGTGGGGAAATATTTCTTTAAATTGTGATGTCATACTAATTGTCTTAGTATTTAATCAAGCATCAGTTGTAGTGATGTGGTCTGATGAATTGTGATGTCATACTAATTGTCTTAGTATTTAATCAAGCATCAGTTGTAGTGATGTGGTCTGATGAAGCAACATCAAGTTGTGAAAGCGCTTACCGTTTGTTTTCTGCAATAAAGTACTGTGACTGATTTTCAGTGTGTAACTTTGGAGCCTTATTTTACTTTTGATGAAAGTGAACCAGACAGGATGAGAGATGCAGACAGAAGGGGGCACAGAATTTCATTTATAATCACCTAGAAGAAGACCCCCCTCTAGTCAATGAGTTTAAAGCCTATGGAATAAAGGCATGATGTATGCCAGGAACAATGGATGAAAAAGACCTTAAAGTAAGAATATTAAAACTATGTAAAGAAGCTTACATGCCAAAGAACTATATTTGATTTTGTTACTTCATATTGGTAGACAGCATTTTGGTGTCATATGGACACAATCCAAAAGCAGTATTCTAGATTTCACACTGTCTATCAGAAATGTATACTTATCATGCATCTGTAAAGCAATGTGCTGAGGTTACATTGTCATCCTATATATAAATAGCTAGAACACACTTAATCTCAACCCTATTATATGCTTCCTTCATATACACAAATCTTTCTAAGCATAATCTTAACAAACTTGCTACATCATATAGAACTCATCATTGTTTAAATCACCCTCATAACACCCTATAACAATCAGAGGTACCTACTCCACAACAAACAAAATACTGAAATATGGAACAAGCTACCACAAGACCTCACAACCCTAACTCTCTCCTCCTCTTAAACTAAACTAAAATTCTTCTCTTCAAAATAACCAGCTGCTATTGTACATGTAATAACCCTCTCTACTTTTTTTTTTTTTTTTTTTTTTTCCTGATTATCAACCTATTATTGTATACTCATGTATATCTTGATATTGTTAGTAGTAGCGTGTGGAGTTTTTCTCCCGGCCTCCACTGAAAATGGATCCTTACAAAACCACTTCATATAAACATGGCTCAATTCTGCTGCTAGCAGTGTCATCCTGCCCTTCAGGGTAGTTTAGAAAGGTTTTGTGCTCACCATTTGACCTCACAGTTTGTAATATACATCCCGTGAGACGTTCTTATAGTTACAAAAAGTACTACAACAGTATTATTCCAGGATTTCCTTAACATTTCCAATATTGCTTCTTAAACTCTCTTCAGTAAGTTGCCTGGTCTACTACTTCATTGTCAGTGATTCTATCTTTCTGTATGGTTTTAATTGTTCTTCACTTTTCATACTTTTAATCTCCAGAATTAAAGGCCTTTAGCCTGTGAGCTTTAACATACTGTTATTTACACTTTCAGTTACAAGCAGAACATTCTTTTCCAGTAATCTCATTAGCACTTGCAACTAAAAATTTGCTCCCAGAAGGCTGAGTCCAGACGACAGGACTTCATGTGTCAAAGTATTAGAGGAATGCCCAGAAAATATATTACCTGTCATGTCATTTTTCTTGTCTGCCTTTCAAAGGAAATTTTTTTTTAATCACAATTCAAAACTTGGCAGTTGAGACAGCCTTTCTCAGGAGGACAAGCTTCACCAGCACTGCAGGATATTCTTAAGCCAAATGTATATTCTAGTATGATAAATATTGCTTGTAGTATACAGCTTATGGCTTTAAACTGCATGCACATTGGGTGGAACACAAGCATGATTTTGGTAAAAGCAGTTCACAGACCTCATTACACCACCCAGTTACATGCCCTAAACAAATTAAGCGGTAATTCTTACAGCAGTAACTAGAAAACAATACCCCTTTACTGTCAAGAGTTCTGCTCCAGATTTGATCCTAAGAATCCCAAATATAACAGGATGCATGTAAGATATGATCACGGAATTGAAAAATTACAACAGTGGCATTTGCACTGAAGAGGACTGCAGCAACAGTTATCACAGCATGTGAAAGACATATGGCATCAAGTGTTTATCACACAAGGCATAAACACATTTCTCACACACATTTCATCCTTGGAATGGTTATACTGCAAGCTGAAGCGAAGATGTGGAGCTTTTCATCAACGAATACACATTTCAAGGCAGAACTTCCTGATACCCTTTTGGGATAAAAGACCCGTTGACAACATTTTGTAAAACAGAGGGCTTCTAGCTGCCAGTTTTGGCAGCATTTACATATCTTACACCTTCAAAATCCCATATGGATTCCTACAGTGCCTTGGGAACTATGCCATTATTTTTACAGACTCTGACTGTTGTCCTCATTTGATCCTCCTTTTTAAATCAACACTGAAAGGGCTGTGTGGCAGTATGACTTTGTAACAGCTTTGGAACCTTTTTGTCTCTCACTGCTGTTGTGCATGTGTTAGCATGAGATTTGCTTTAGAGTTTTAGAACTGACGGTCGTGTACAAGAACCCTGGCACAACAAGCTTGTTATAGAAACGTTTTTAAGCATAAACCTCATTATTATATGCTTCCCTCTTCTGGTTTTATAGCATAAACAGTGTGTTGCATTTACTGCAATGTTTGCCGTTTTAAAGGAGTTATCTTACAGAGAACACTTGCCGTCTTGACATACGTTATGCTAACAGTAAGGCACTGGATGTCTCTCTCCATTTTCAGTTCTCATAAACTGAAGCTACCATATTTCTGTACTCTAGACAAGCAGAAGATAAAACTTTTATAACTTTTTTCTTCTTCAGCAGAATCAATATTTTTTGCTAAGGTGTTTTACAGCTATGTTATATTTTTTTCCAATAATGACACTCCACATTACCAATATGTGTGGGTCTGTGTGAACATGTGCATGTGTGGGCATATCTCTCAACCTCTTACAGCAAAAAATCTGGACAAAGCCTAGAAAGATGGGGGAACGGATAGGGACAGATTTTAAATATTGTTCTTACAAACTTAGAAAGTTGATAGAATAATAGGTTTTGCATTTGCATGAATTTTTTGAAGGATGTGGAGTCTTAAACTCAAATATTTGTCATTATGTAACTGTGTGGGAGTTCTGTGAAGGCCTGGTACCCCATCCAGATTAGTTCCTCTGCCTTAACTCATTTAATTTTTGGTAGAGACGCCAGCTTCCCCATGAGACTGAAATGGATTAAGAGGGTATTCAACAAATGAATATGTCTGGTTCATAAAGTTCATAAAATGACACTTGAAGCTGCTAAACACAACAATTCCAACTCCAAAACAGTACAGTGGCGCCATGAAGTGGGGAACAGGCAGCAAATGTTTCCTTAGCAGTGCAATACAATGAAGAAATAGGCTATCCGAATTTACTAAAATGTCATTTTGCAGGCTAAGCTCATACATTTACACATGAACTGTAAAATGCAGATATTTAGAGGACTACTCTTGGTGATGCAGAGGTGAAGCCAGGTGAGGTTAGCAGGCATCATTCTTTGGGCCTTATATCATTTTACAATGAATGATCAAAGCATAGAACAAAGCAAAAGGCCAGTCTTCCTCAGTGCCAATGTTTGTTCAATGCACTTACCCATAACAGCTCAGGACAGTGATGATCAAAGAAATGTGGATCAGTACAGGACCAAATTGGGCTAATAACACTCATGATTCTTTCTTCAGACTGATGCTCACTGATTCAAATTAGCAGTGAAGTGTGGCCAGTATTATAATGCACAGCAGTGGTATAAAGCTGTTTTATTGTTCAGTTTCTTATTTATTTGTACCTTATCTGAACTGCATTCAGGCTATATCCAGCAACACAAATAACACTATATTAGGAGAATTGGACAACCTTGTATTTTAGAAACATATGTGCCTGGCATCCACCGACACTAGCAGTTTCTATATAAATATTGGTCAACAACTTGGTTTGCAAGCAGTACCTCACGAGTTGATGAAAGGAACAAAATATATACTGTCAATTTTACATTTCTTTCAAACAAAATTATTTTTTTTCTTTTTTCAAATGAATAATTTTGCAGATCAAAGAAATGCTGTTTCACTCTTGTAAATGCTAATTTATTTATGGGATGTTATGAAGAAATTTATATGCAAGCATTTTAAGTTTTATGAAAAAGTATTTTTATCCATGCCATACTTTTGATTTATTAGGTATATGGTTTTGCAAAATGAATGATAAAAAAATTTTGCAACATGTATGGTGGTGGTATTAGTCAGAACTCAGTTGTAATTTTCTCTAAAAGGGACAGACTAGTTACCATCAGTTGTGGGATGTCTTTGAAATGAAAAAAAAATGTTGTGTGTTTCAGTATTACATTCTCTAGAGACAATAAAATCCAAGTAACTAACCCATACTTTAAAGCTTTAACCCTAAACCAAAACATTAATCCTAACCCTAAAATGTTAATCCTAACTCTAAAGCCTTAACTGTAAACTTATTATCCTAACCTTAACCCTAAAAACTTAACCCTAAACCTAAAAGCAAAATTTTAAGCCTAAAACACTACCCATAAAACTCCAACTTTAACCTAAAACTCTGGTCTTAACTCTAACCCAAAAAACCCTAACCTTAAACCTAAAACTAACTATAACCCTAAATACTAACCGTAAAACCTAAAGGCAGCTTTAATATCTGTCTTTATTTCAAGTGCACACTGTAGCACCAGAATCATGAGCAAGACACTTCAAACAGCATAAAGTACAGTTGTGTACACTTAACATAAATGTAGGTGTTCGAGTGCATTCCTGTTGCAGTCATCAAACTTAGGTTATCTGCCTGCAGGTAGCACTCAGTCGGCCCAAATACCAGAGTCTTGGCATTTCTGTGTCAGATGCTGTCGCCTCATCCATGACATCAGGTCGTCAGGGGTATAAAACATGCAGCCGATGCCATTACATCAGTTTTTCTTGCCCCAGATGTCAGGAAGCCCCAAAATAGGAAGCAATTAAATGGTGTAGAAAACCTCCAGTAAAAACTAAATACCACTTTCATAAGATATGGTCAAAAAAGAGGATAGGTAGAAAGTACAGAAAGACAGGGGGCTCGAGGGAGGGTAACCAGGACTGCAACAGTGAATATACTCAAACATCTACATTTATGGAAGTGTACACAACTGTACTATGTTCTTCGTGTTTCACTGTTGCAGTCATCACATTTGGGTTGATTCCCAAAGCTGAGGAAGGGTGGGGGCAGTCAAGAAGTAGTAGGGCTGGCTAGCAGGCTTTTTAAGACTGCTGTGGCAAATCCAGCTCTGGATTTACAAATTATAGGTAAGTGGTATTGCTTGATGAAGGTGTGTACAGAACTCCAGGTTGCAGCTTCCAGGAAGTCCCTGGTAGGAACTCCCATGAGAAAAGCTGTAGAGTTTGAAGTAGCCCTACTGGAATGAGGCCTGATCCCCTGTGGGGTAGGTTTTCCATGGTGTTTGTAGCAGAAATGGATGCAGTGTGCTATTTATTTAGAAATGGTTTGTTTTGAAATGGCCTTGCCCTCTGCATATGTAGCAAAGCTGACTAGCAGCTGGTCAGATTTTGTAAAAGGTTTAGTCCTGTCAAGGTAGAACCTCAGCTGTCTCTGCACGTCCAAGGAGTGCAGGATCCTTTCCCCTTTATTTTGAGGATTAGGAAAAAAGGTTGGGAAATGGATGGATTGGTTTAAAGCCACACTGGATACCACCTTGGGTATAAAAGATGGCTTAGTTCTGAGGGAAACCCTGTCCACATGGAAGATAATGAAGGGTTCCACAGCCATAAGGGCCTGTAACTCAGACACTCTTCTTGAAAAAATATTTTATAGAGCTTACTTGCTGCTTCTTGCTGTGGGATGGATCTGAAATCTTCTTAAGACACTCAGTCTTGCTGGCTAGATTCTGCTAAAATTCAAAGTCTGTCTTTAAGAGCAGTAACCAATAACTTTATACTTTATAATAAACCAAAACCATTTGCAGCAAAAAAACTACTCTTCTTCTGTTCTACTTTATATAGTACAGATGATGTTGAGAGATATATCATTCTCCCTTGTATACCTGTCCAAACCTCTAAAAATAACTGGTATCTTTTATACAGCTCTTTATATTTTATTATGTACATTATAATATTTTTTTGAGAGATATCCTGTAATGTAAAAACTAAACTTCCTTCCCTTCCAAGACCAAGTTTGTCAACCAGCTTTTCGACCGGTGTGAATATCCTGTAACGATGTCTGACATATTTGTAATATATTTTGTGTTTGACGAAACATGACTATTTGTATTCTGAATCTGTTTGTAGAAACATATGTTCTTATATGTTCTAATTGATGTAAGCCATGTGTTTTTATCATATTTTTGTATTTTTTGAAGAAAAACATTTTTGAGAGATTTCAGCTTTAGAGAGTGTGTTGTATTCTATTTTTATTTTTGATATTGTGTTTCTCATCTTGTGCCTTATATGCCATTTCCATGCAAAAAAAAACATTTTTGAACATTAATTGTCAAATCATATTAACATATGAAGTTTTTGGAAACATATTGTGTCCATTTTTTTATATTGTGAATAACATGTCGAGTGTTCTTTGTTTTTAGATTTTGCATTTGTGTTCTTGCATACATCCTGTTTGAGGAAAAATGTGAAAATGTCCATTCTTTAAAATTTTTTTGTATTTATGCTTATGCACTGTTTGAGTGAAAAAAGGAAAATGTGTTCCCAGCGATTTCCTTTCTTTCCATGTTTTGGTGGTAATTATTGCACTATGTTTTAACTTTGTTTGACTTTGCCTTTTTACACATTTTTATTTAATTAATTACTAAAATTATTAATTTCAGACTAATATTAATAAAAATTCAAATCTTTTTAAAATCTGTTTTTACATTATATACAAAACATATATAAAAACAAAATATAAATCAACATTTTGAAACTATTCAAATAGCAAACATACATAATTAATACAATGATATTAAGTATTACAAGTTTTAATTTCATTTTCAAAAAATAATTTTTTGAATTATTTTTTAATATTTTGTTAATTTTATGATATTGTGTGTTCAATTTTACAGTGTTATGTTTATGTTTTTTGTTTTTTTTATAATTTATGAAAATTACTTTAAAATTTTTATATTTTGTGCTACCATTAACTTTTTGACACTTCTAATTTATACTACTGCAATTATATATACCATTACTGCAAGCATCAGTTACATCATGTTTTTATACAGTTTTAACTGATCATGTCTTGAACTGCTCATTAACATCTTGAAATAAATGCTTAACATCAACCAGAAAATAAAATATTGGGTGATAATAAAAAAAGTCAAAATTAATTTGGATTTATAAACATATTTATGATTAGTATTTGTTACAAAAATCAGAGTGAAGAATGTATTTGATTTGTTTACAATGTAACCATTTCTGTCTTGTAATTATCTTGTTTGTTTTGTATTTTTTTCATTGTTATTTTTTAATTGTCATTTTGTTACATTTTTACATATTTTGTACTTAACATTTTTTTTTTACTAGGAACAAATTTTTTAAATATTTTTTTTTTTAATACATTTTTTATACATTTAATATAAAGCAACAATTTTGGTAAAATTATTTCTATTTAGAAATATTAACCAATTTTTTACCAAATAAAAATGTCTTATTCTAATATTGTCTAGAAAAATATCAAAAGAAACTGGTTAACTTTTTATTGCAACAATGTTTTAAACTAACATATTAAAAACTTTATTACTTTTTGCTACTTACATGTTTATGCATTTTGCATCTTTTTATTTAAACTTGCATTTGAAATTTTTTATTTTTTTATTTCTTTTTTATTTAGCTTTGTACAATTAGGTAATAACAATTTTTTAAATTTTAAATAATATCTAATACTAAACTTTATTATAATATTAGCTATGTAAGTTATTTAAATACAATATCATTCATACTAAAACTATACAATATCCAGTTAATATTATACCTGTTACACTTCTTGCTGAAGTGATGGCTAGCAGTAAGGCTGTTTTCCAAGAGAGGAATTTTAACTCTGCTGTAGCAGCTGGCTCAAAAAGGGAAAGCATGAGCTTCTCTAGTACAAAGTTAAGGTCCCAGGCAGGAGTGAGAGCTCTCCTAGGGGGTCTTAAATTGTTAGCTCCTCTCAGGAACTGCTTGATCAGAGAGTGAGAGAAGAGAGGTGGGCTCAGTATTGTAATGAGCTGAGATGGCAGAGGCATGAATCTTAATTGATGAGAAGGATAGGCCTTTGTGGAGCAGCTCTGCTAGGTAATCTAGGATTTGAGGCAAGAAGGGCATGGCTGTGTCCTTCCATTGAGACTGGCTCCAAGAACAGTATCTATTCCACTTTTCTGAATAGGATTTCCTAGTACTGGGCCTCCTGGCCTCAAGGATAACATCCAGCACCTGTTTGTTGAGGGTTGCTCGTGATGTATTCAGGGAATAAGCTAGGCTGCCAGGTTCAGGGATTGCAGCTGAGGATGCAAAATCTGTCCCTCCTGCTGGGACAGCAGAGAGGGGGTCTGCTGTAGGTGCCAGGGTGGCACTGCTGTCAGACTGCATAGGAGTGGGTAACAGTGCTGGCATGGCCAGTCTGGTGCAATAAGGATTGTCCTTGGCCTGTCCTGTTTGATCTTGAGGAGTACTTTTGGAAGGAGGGGCAGAGGGGGAAAGGCATAGATTGAGAGGTTTTCCCATGTGAAGGATAGGGCATCCACTTTCCAAGCTTGGCTGTGGGGAATTCTGGTGCAAAATTTGTTTAGTTGATGGTTTTGGGGGGAACACAAAGAGGTCCACTTCTGGTGTCCCTTACCTGTGTATTAGAAGTGTGAATGAGTTTGGTTCCAGTTTCCACTCTTGTGGGTCAATTTGATTTCTGCTTAAGTCATCTGCCAGTGAAATTTGTTTGCTGGCAGGAATTGATCTTGCAGGTGTACTTGGTTGCTTAAGGCTGTGTTCCACAGAGCCATGGCTAACCTGCAGAGTGGGTAGGAGTGAGTTCCCCCCTGCTTGTTTATGTACCACATAACTGTGGTGTTGTCTGTCTTTATCAGGAGTTGTCCTGGCAGAATAAGGCATTTGAAGGCTGTCAGTGCATTCTGTACAGCTAACATTTCTTTTTGACTGATATGCAGGTGAATTTGTGCTGGGCTCCATTTGTCTTGAATGCATTTGCCTGCCATGTGAGCCCCCCATGCCTAGTCTGATGCATCTTGTCAGAGTTTGGACGGCAGGGGGTTGTGAGAAAGGGAGTCCCTTGTTGTGGTTGCAAGCCTCTGCCCACCAAAGGAACTCTGTCCTTAGACAAAGAATAATAGGAATCACTGCTTCCAAGTTCTGGGAATGTTGACACCAGAGACTTAAGTACCACTGAAGTTTCCTCATATGCAGTCTTGCATATGGAATCAGTAGAATACATGAGGCCATGAACCCTAGGGCTTGCAGTATTTTTCTTGCAGATAGCTGGGTTTGGGTGGCCAGTAGTTTGAAATAATTAATTAAATAAACCTGCTTGTCTGGAATGAGGAATGCCATCTGGGAAGTTGTGTTCAAGCTTGCTCCAAGGAATACAATCTTTTGGCTGGATACCACATGTGATTTTTTTTCGTTGATGGTGTACCGCAGAGAAGTTAGGAGTCTCTTTACAAACATCAGGTGCTAACATAGCAATTCCTAACTGTCCACCTGAATCAGGCAATTGTCCAAGTATGGGTAAATTTGAATATTTCTCTGCCTGCAGTAAGCAATGGCTGGAGCCAGGCATATTGTGAATACCCTGGGCGCAGTAAATAACTTAAAGGGAAATGCATAGAGCCTGCCCTGAAACTTAGATATTTCCTGCAAGATTCCCTTATGGGGATGTGCAGATAAGCTTCTTTTAAGTCTAGGGTGACTAGCCAGGATTCCTTGGCTAACATAGGAAGGAGCTGCTGGAGTGTAAGCATTTTGAATTTTGGTACCACAGGAAAGATGTTTAGGGTTGACAGATCCAGAATAGGGAGCCAAGAGTTCTCTTTCCTGGGCACCAGGAACAGCCTGGAGTAGAAACTCTGTCCCCTTTGCTCTGTTGGCACATGTTGAATAGCCCTGATACTGAGAAGAGAAAGTACTTGCTTTTGCGGCTCTGTCCACTGGTTTGGAGGAAGGTCTGGCAATACGCTTGGGGTTGGCAGAGAGATGAAATAGAATCTGTATCCATGGGATACAATGCTTAAGACCCAACGGTCCTGGGTAATATACTCCCAGTTTTTTGCATGCAGGGCGAGTTTTTCTCCTAGGGGTGCAAGTACTTGGGCATGGCTGGGAAGGATTAAGGAGAAGTCATTGTGAACTTTTTCCATAGGGGGTGGCTTACCACTCCCAGTTTTTGAGGAGGGAGCACTTCATTGTTTAGATCTGTGCATACCCCTCAGACTGTAGAGTCTTTGTGGTCTGTTGCCCTGGGTTTGGGCTTAGAAGGTCTGGAAGGGACTGGAAAGGACCAGTTTTTTGAAGGTCAATGCCCACTGAATGTAGGTGGCTGTACCTGTAAGAAATATTTAACAGTTTGTATGGATTTAGCTTTTTCCTCCATCTTTTTAAGAACAACTTCTGCTTTAGAGCCAAACAAACATTTTTGGTTTAATGGAGCATCAAGTAATTTTGCCTTGACATAGTCTGGCAAGATTTGTTCCTTCAGCCAAGCATGCCTACTCAGAACAGACCCAGTGACAGCAGCCCCGCAAGATGCTTCTAAGGCATTAAAACCACTCTGCAAAGTAGAGTTGCAGAGGTATATACCTTCTTACTCCATCTGTCTAGAGCCCTAGAATCCCTGTCCGAAGGGGTAGGGTTTTTGGCTGTAGAAGCCTTAACACCTTTAGGTCCCTGGGAAATTGTCTCTGGATCCGCAGTGGGATTTTTAAAGAGAGAGTTGGGTACTCTGTAGTATCTATCAGGCTTTCTAGGAGCAGGTGGTAAAGTGTCAGGGGTAAGGCTGGATTCCATGAAGACATCATCTACAATATCCAGGGCAGGGGGGATAGCTAGAGGCCTATGCTGAGGCAAGTCTAAAAATTCCCCGAGTCTCTTTTTGGACTGTGGGTAATCCTGGCATTCTCATCAGAAATGCTCTCTTAGGGTATGCAAGGTTTCATCGAAAGAAAGGTCCTCTGGGGGGGAGGTTGAGGGAATTGAATCCTCTGCATCTGAGTCCTCATAGGTAGCTAAGGGTATGTCCTGGTAATCACAGAGGTCACAGTCATCAGGCTCATGGTCTGAAGAATCAGAAGGAAAATCAATTCTTTGCCTTTTAGAGGGGGAAGGCTGGCTTCCTCTAATTAAAGTAATAAGGTCTTCAGCCATTCCAAGCATTTGTTTCTGTGGCATGGAAGCTTGAGAATGTGCTTTGTTCAATTTCCTAGGCATAGTGCGAACTCTGGGCCTGAGAAATTCGGTAGATTTAGTCATTAACGAAGTAGTTGGTTTAATACAAACATCGGAAGGTCTGAATATACCCTCAGAAGCCGGTGCCTACACAGCAACTCTGGACCCATCCATGGTAGAGACATCCACAGGTTCCATAGTCGAAGAGCATCTTGCGGCATACCGAACTCAGAATGGGTCTCAGTAGAGGCCTGCGAAAGCACCTCACTAAGTACCGGCAGACTGGCGACTAGCTTAACGGAAGCGTCGTCGGTAGTTTTGGACCTATGCGGTCTGTCTCTGTCTTTATCTTTGCGTTTTTTCAGTAGATCGGTAGTCGGATGGCTTACTGAAGCCATTTCGGAATATGGAGAATGACAGCGAAAGAATTTAGAGACAAAAATAGCTCGACAACGAATAGTTCGGGCATTGAACAAGGCACAAAACCGACAGCGAGGGACGTCGTGGTCTAGGCCTAAACAGGTGATGCAGTAAGAATGAAAATCTCTGTGAGGTATTTGCTTTCCACAGGCAAGACAATTAACTTTTTCTGACATCGGTTAGAGCAAGAAAAAAGGATCCCCAATGGGGTACTTAGCTTTAGAAGACTTCAGGTTTGAAACTCGAAAAATGAAAATTTCAGGTAGCTGCCGACCAGCACTTGCAAACAGCTCCTGACTTCCACACGGCAAGAAAAGCTGATGCAATGGCATCAGCTGCATGTTTTATACCCCCAACGACCAGACACTGTGGATGAGGTGGACAGCATCCGACGTAGAAATCCCAAGATTCTGGTATTCGGGCCAAATAAGGGCTACTTGCAGGCAGATAACCCAAGTGTGATGACTGCAACAGTGAAACACGAAGAAGCTATAGTAATTACACCGCTTGTCCAGTGGCTTGCCTTGGTCATTACAAGTAATTATTAACAAGATTTGTAACACAAAGTGTTGGGTGTAAAAACTATTAATTACTTGGATGTTACCTGGACAGCACAGTGACACAGTAGATGGCACTGATGCCTCACAGCTCCTGAGTCTTCAGTTTATTTCTCAGCTGTAGTATTTTTGTATGGGTTATGCATGCTCTCCGTGTGTTTGTGTGGGGTTTCGCCAGGAGCTCCTATTTCTTCCAGCATCCCAAAGACATGCCGCAGATCAGTGATGGCAAACCTTTTGTGCTTGGTGTGTCAAAAATTTGGAAAATACCTATCATGATTCTGCTGGTGTGTCAGCCACCCCCCCCCCCCCCAAACAAAAGAGAAACAATTCTTTACATAGTTATGTATTTATTAAAAAAAATACAGTCCAGTCTTGGGTGCTGCTATGTATTATAAAATTAAAAGAAAAATCAGCGACTTACAGTTGAGAAAATGATATGCACACTGATAATTGGGCTTAAAACAGTGCATCAAAAATTACCCAGCTTTTAATAGTAATTTTGAAATGAACTGAAAAAATATGGAACACATTGCATTTGACTTCATTAACATCAATTAATGACTTTTTTGTTGCAGAGTTTTAACAGGCAAGTGCAGGTCACATATTTCTTGTATTTTTGTTCATTCAGTTTCTTTGGTAACTTGGGTTTTGGTGAATGCTGATGTCTCATCCAAAATGTCGTAGTGTCACCTTTGACACAAGTGATAGGTTTGCCATGACTGCCGCAGATGAACTGCTCATCTTTAAACTGCCAGTAGTACAGTGTTTGTGTGTGTCTGTCTATCTGGCTGGCTGTCTCTCATGGCTAACTTGTGTCCTTGTAGGGATTAGTTTCCCTTGCATCCAGACTTTCCAGCAGCCCTGAAATGGATAAAGTAGGTAACTGGAGAATTAATGCTTCTTACAATGAATGGTAGAGAATATATGTGTAAGAAAACTGTATATGAAGGACACTTTTGCTAGTCCTTTCACACACTGTGATCTTCTTCTTCTTCACACACTGTGATAAAGTTCATAATTTATTTCATTTATTAGAATCACTGTCATATGGAGAATGCGCGAGTACCATATAAACATTTCTTTTCCCATTTTTGTTGTGAAATGTTATACAGTATTTCTGAAGCAGCAATGATTATCAGATGACAGATTATTATAAACATGCATTTATGCATTTATTTAAACTTGTTTACCAGAGTAGAATGCTGATCCAAGTGGACCCATTCTCATGCAGGTTTATGTTAGACAAAATCACAACAATGAACAACAAATAACATACTGAAATACAACACATTAAAAAAATACAAAGGAAAGGCAGCATGATTCAATAAATAGAAATAGCGTACTGAGACAGTATATTTTTTTACTTCACCATTTTTCATAGTTTCTAATTTTGGGTTAGTTATGCTGAAAGTCAAAGTGTGAGTACATACATACAAGGGTTGTTAAGCCATGAAAATAAGGAGGGGATGCAGGAGGGGACAGATGGGAAAGTTGTTGCATGGTTATGTGATATATACAGTATTCTCAGTAACTGTGAGTTAGGTAAGTACCACAGAAGCTGACTGAAGGAATAATGTTTATGGAGGGTTACATATTAGGAATCGTACATGGATGCCTAATGAATGGATGACAGCATGACTTCTGAAGTGCTTTTACTGGCCTTCATCAGTCAGATTCAATTTAAATGCTTTCCAAAAGTCTAAGGATGAATCCTTTTTAGTTTTGGAGAAAAAGTTTCACATAGTTTGGGGACTAGAACTGAAGAAGTATAATCACTGCAGTGGATTTTATAGTGGGCTGTGTGGATCATAGGAGCATTACTGGAAGGGGGGGGTTGGAGGTTGTAACCTGAACACCAATGTACGAGTCTCCCTGCCAGATATGGGAAGGTTTGTAGTTTTAGAAGATGGAAGAGCAAAGACTCTTACAGAAAGTCAGATCTCTGTTAGAATCATAGACAGCTTTTCCCTCCTTAATGCAAAATGGTGATGTTCCAAAAGGATGGGCCAGGGCTATATACCTACAGACCGCATTGGGGTGGTCTGCAGTGTAGCAAGGTTCTTTGTGCAGACTGAGGATATTACTGGTAGGGCGAATTATAGTTAGGGCATAAAGACACCATTACCATTAGTCAATTTAGCTTAGTCAAAGTAAACATTATTGTCATTCAGAACAACAAATGCTATGTATCACTTCGTTACTTCAATCTCGTGTACACTGAAAACAGTTTTCACAACAGGGTAAAAGAATCATATAACGGAAGAAATTATAGACAGTACAGATATAAATACACATATAGATAACTTACCCATCACCATTTGAAGGTAGGATAGCAGCATAGCATAATTCACATTTCCCGTACTTGTACAACTAATACTTTAGTTCAGATTGCAAATCCTTTGGGGTTAAGAAGTGAGAAATCTTTTATGACCAAAAGAGCAACTTGCTAGTTAATTAGCTATGATAAGTGAAAGTTAGATTTTGATAAAACTAAGTCCTATATATCTGAAGAATTCTGCACTTTTCAGGGATCAGTTATAGTTGTCTTTAACATGCCAGTTTTAGGGAACTGCTGTTACATTTTGCTTTAGCTTGAAAGCAAGTTACATTAGTGAATGTTATCAGAAAAAGTTTTTTTCCCAATAATGTGCTTAGTATTAGGACTGTGGAAATATGGGAAAAGTCATCTGAAGTTTGGGATTTAATGACACAGGGTATGTTTTATTACAAAATTCTTCCACAAGGATGGCACTACATTGTAATAAGGCAAGTATAAAAATATTTTCTGGATTTGCTGAGCCATAGTTCCAGGAGTCAGAAGCTGCTGGACCTTCAATTGGAATTTTTTTTGTATTATAACCACATTCTGTCATTTTAATATAGTAGGTGTGTGTGTGGGGGGTTAGGTGTATCCTATTATTTAGTGCTTGTAAGGCTGGCAGCATATCGGAGGATAGAGAGGAGGCCATTTGCAATTATTTATACAGTTGAGCAGAGAACAGTGTTATTATTAATGGATTTTTTTGAGAGGTGGCATGTCAAAAAATGAATTTGTTTGAAAAACTGGATATAGCATTCCTGTTAACTATACAGATTTTCGTAGAATGTCCAGATTTTTGCCTCATATTTTTGGTCTGTTCCTCAGAAAAATTGTGGGATTTTTTGGCAAATCACTGGGATGATCTAAAGATAAAAAACTAAATAATGACATATATTTGACTTTCAGACTTCATATCCTACAGTAAATATATGAAAATAGAAATCCGGTTATTCTAGCAACTTTCTAATATAAGAGCAATATTTAAAATGTGTCCCTGTTTTTGGGCCTTTGCCCCCCCCCAGTTATGTCAGGCTTTGTCCAGATTTCTTGTATTAAGAGGTTGAGAGGTATGGCATATGGTAACAAAGTAGGTTTGACTGCTTAGTTTAGGAGAAGGCAATTTATGTATGACTAGATTTTGTGGCCACATCGCAGAACACAGGAGCACAGGAGTCTGTCAGAAGCTGAGCTTGTCTATTATGTACAGCAGAAAGGCTGACATGCTAGTAAGTAATACGAATGCCAAGAAATATTTAAGTATTAGTGACTAAAGTAGAAGAGCAATACTGTGACAAATGCTCCATATGCAACAGAAGGTCAAGGAATGCAGTTTAAAATAAATGGATTACATTTATGTTGATATTTTCAAATTAATAAAGTTGTATACGTGGGAAACAATGGACATAGTTAAAGTAAGAATTCAAGAGCATATGAAAGGTAAACATTCAAAAAATATCTTGAAAGTACACTAGTTGCTTATTTAAAAGAAAAGTATTACAGTTACATGGGAGATTTAAAACTTAGTAATAGCATCAACAAAGAAGCTGTCTGGAGGAAGCAGAAAGTACAGTTGTGTACACTTACCATAAATGTAGATGTTCGAGTGTATTCACTGTTGCAGTCATTACAGTGGGGTAATCTACTGGCAGGTTTTCCTCAGACGGCCTCAATTCCAAAGTCTTGGGTCATGCGTCGGTTGCTGTCTCCTGTTCCATGACGTCAGGTTGTCAGGGGTATAAAACAAGCAGCCGACACAATTTTCTTAAGTTTTTCTTGCCCCAGATGTCAGGTGCCTCCAAAAAGGTAGGAAATATATATATATATATATATATATATATATATATAAAAACTACATATATATGCATCAATATAAACTTTACCTTCATCTACAAGCAAATACACCACATAGGTTGTAGAAGATAGAGAAGGAAAGATAAACTCCAGAATGAAAGGGGGATGGCGGGCGGGTAACCTGCACTGCAACAGTGAATACACTCGAACATCTACATTTATGGTAAGTGTACACAACTGTACTATGTTCATTGTGTTTCACTGTTGCAGTCATTACATTTGGGTAGAATCCCAAAGCTATAGTTGGGAGGCTGGAGCTAAACAGCATTAGGTGCAGCTATAAGGCCCTGCAGAACTGCAGTGGCAAAGCCTGCCCTGGACTTAGAGTAGAGAGGCAAATGATAATGCTTTGTAAAGGTGTGAACAGAACTCCAAGTAGCAGCCTCTAGAATGTCTTTGGTTAGTACTCCTCTGAGAAAGGCTGCTGAAGTAGCTGCAGTTCTGGTGGAATGAGACCTAATGCCCTTGGGCACAGGTTTACCAATGGTGTAAGTAGCAGAAACGAATGCAGTGGCTTATCCACTTTGAAACAGTCTGCTTTGAAATAGCCTTTCCTTCTGATCCTGCAGCATATGTCACTAGTAACTGCTCAGTTTTTCTTAGAGCTTTAGTCCTGCTCAAGTAGAATCTTAGCTGTCTGTGTATGTCCAAGGAATACAGAATTCTCTCCCCCTTGTGCTGCAGATTTGGATAAAAGTTTGGCAGATGAATAGTTTGGTTAAGAGCCACACTGGAAACCACCTTAGGCATAAATGTTGGATTTGTCCTCAGAGACACACTGTCTGGGTAAAATATGATAAAAGGCTCCACAGCCATGAGGGCCTGTAGCTCTGAGACTCTTTTTGCTGAAGTAATTGCTAGTAGCAGAGCTGTTTTCCATGATAAGAACTTTATATCAGCAGTAGCAGCTAGTTCAAATGGAGGCATGGTGAGCTTTTCCAACACATAATTAAGGTCCCATGCAGGTATTGGTGATCTTCTAGGAGGCCTTACATTTTTGGCTCCTCTAAGATACTGCTTTAGTAAAGGATGAGAAAAGATTGGTGGCTCTGTATTGTAATCAGCCGAAATGGCAGAGGCATGGATTTTAATTGATGAGAAAGATAGGCCTTTGTCAAGCATCTCAGTCAAGTATTGTAATATCTGAGGAATATTTGGTTCTGCTGTATCAGTTCCTTGTGCTTGATTCCAAGCACAGAATCTCTTCCATTTATCAGCATAAGATTTTCTAGTACTAGGCCTTCTGGCTTCCAAAATGACATCCATCACAGCTTTACTGAGAGGTGTTGTTTGTATAACTACATGATCAGCCATGCTGCCAGGTTCAGTGTCTGGAGTTAATTGTGCAGGATCTGATTGTTTTGCTGGGACAATAGTTGAGGTTTTTGAGGTAAGGTCCAAGCTGGGTATTGAGACAAGTTCCTTAGGATTGGGTACCAGTATTGGTGGGGGCCAGTCCGGGACAATTAGTATCATCTTTGGTTTCTCTTGTCTGACTTTTAGGAGGACCTTGGGAAGAAGAGGCAGAGGAGAAAAGGCGTAAACTGATAGGTTTTTCCAACTGAAGGATAGGGCGCCCACTTTCCACGCTTGTCTGTGATAAGGCCTTGTGCAGAATCTTTTCAATTGATAATTTTGAGGAGGCGCAAATAGATCTATGTCTGTGCTCCCCCATTTCTTTGTTATCATGCTGAAGACTTGTGGATCTAGTTTCCACTCATGAGGATTCATAAGGTTTCTGCTTAAATCGTCTGCCAGAGTATTTTGTTTTCCTGGCAGGAATTGAGCTTGAAGAAGTAATTGGTAAGTCAAAGCTGTATCCCAAAGTGCTGTGGCTAATCTGCAAAGGGGGTATGAGTGCGTGCCCCCCTGCTTGTTGATATACCACATGATCGTGGTGTTGTCCATCTTTATCAGTAGTTGTCCTGGATGAAGTAAGTCCTTGAAGGCTGTCAAGGTATTTTGAACAGCTAGCATCTCTTTCTGGTTGATATGTAGATGCATTTGTTTTGGGGTCCATATGCCCTGAAAAGATCTTCCCACCATGTGGGCCCTCCAGGCATAATCTGATGCATCTGTTGTTAAGGTTTGGCTTGTAGGGGATAGAGTAAAGGCCTGTCCCATGTTTTGGTGACATGCCTTTGCCCACCATAGAAACTCCTGTTGTAGGCAGAGAATGAGAGGAATCATTGCTTCCAGACTGTGACAATGTTGACTCCATAAACTTTTTAGGTACCATTGAAGTTTCCTCATATGCAGTCTTGTATATGGAATCAGTAGGATGCAGGATGCCATGAAGCCCAAAGCCTGCAGAATTTGTCTTACAGATAACTGGGTTTTTTGTTGCCATCAGTTTGAAGTAAGTAGTCAGTTGCCTTTGCTTGTCTGGCATGAGGTAAGCCATCTGGGCAGTTGTAGTCATGCTTGCACCCAGGAATGTTATCTTTTGAGAGGGTACCAGTTGTGATTTCTTTTCATTTATTGTGTACCCTAGGCATGTTACAAGCATTTTCACAAACGCCAGGTGTTGAAGAAGAATGTCCTTGTTCTCTGCTTGAATGAGACAGTCATCCAAGTAAGGATATATTTGTATACTTCTTTGTCTGCAAAATGCAATTACTGGTGCCAGGCACTTTGTAAAGACCCTGTGTACAGTAGATAAGCCAAAGGGCAGCCTGGGCACAGTAGATAAGCCAAAGGGCAGTGCAGAGAATTGGTAATGCATTAAGTCAGCCTTGAATCTGAGGTATCTTCTGCACGACTGCCTTACTGGGACATGCAGGTATGCCTCTTTTAGGTCTAATGTCACCAGCCAAGGATTCTTGCCCAGCATGGGTAGAAGCTGCTGCAAAGTCAGCATTTTGAATTTTGGAATGTCCAGGTATGTGTTCAAAATCGATAAATCCAGTATTGGCCGCCAGGCCTTGTCCTTTCTGGGTACCAAGAACAGTCTTGAGTAAAAACCTTGTCCTTTTTCCTGTTCTGGTAATGGCTGAATGGCTCCCATATCCATGAGGGGCGCAACCTGTTTCTGTGCCTCTGCCCATTGATTTTTTGGCAGATCTGGCCAACCGTTTGCCATTGGCAGAGTATGGAAATGGAATCTGTATCCCTGTGATACTATGTTTAGCACCCACTTGTCCTGGGTTATTAACTGCCAGTTTTGAGCAAAAAGTGCTAATTTTCCCCCTAAGGGTGCTGACAAAAGATAAGTGCTTGGTGCAGGCAGTGGGAAGTCATTGGGACTGTTTTCTGCAGGTTTGCGCTTTATCTCCTCCAGATTTGGAGGTAGAAGCGCCCCATTGCTTTGACCTGTATGAATCTTGTGCCTGGTATCTGGAACCCTTAGGGCATCTGGATTTGCCCCTTTGAGCTCTGTCTGATGCTGGAAAGGACCAATTTTTTGTAGGTCAGTGTCTACTGAATCTTGTTGGCTGCACTTGTAAGAAGTCTTTTACAGTTTGCATAGACTTAGCTTTGTCTTCCATTTTCTTTAAAACCTCTTCTGCCTTAATACCAAACAGAGTATCATGCTGTAAAGGTGCATCTAGTAATTTAGCTTTACCATGATCAGGCAAATTTTGTTCCTTTAGCCAGGCATGCCTCATAATCACAGATCCAGTAACTGTGGCCCTGCAAGAGACCTCTAAGGAATTAAAACCACATTGCAAAGTATGCTTTCCAACCTGTTCAGCTGCATGCAATAATTCCTGCAATTCTTTATTTTCTGCACATTCAGAAATCAACATCAATTTCTGTTTCAGTAATCCCATAATGTGTTGTTGATGCTTGAGCATATGAAACTGGCAGTTTAAGGCCCTAATTGCCAAGGTTGCAAATGTATAAACCTTTTTTCCCCATCTATCCAGTGCCCTTGAATCTCTGTCAGAGGGGGTAGGATTTTTTGCTGTTGAGGCCTTAACTCCCTTTGGACCCTGTGAAATAGTTTCAGGATCAGCAGCAGGGTTTCTAAATAAAAATTTGTGTGAGTCAGGGACCCTGTAATATCTGTCAGGCTTACTGGGAGCTGGAGGTAAGGAGTCAGGGGTCAATCTTGACTCCAAAAACACATCATCCACGATGTCTAAAACAGGGGGTATGGCTAAAGGCCTGTGCTGAGGGACAAGGAGGAAATCCCTGAGCCTCTTTTTTGATTCTGAGAAATCTTGACTCTCCCAGTGAAAATGCTCCCTCAAAGTATGCAAGGTTTCTCCAAATGAATAATCCTCAGGAGGTGATGCAGATGGTATAGACTCCTCTGCATCAGAATCCTCATTAGGAGGTATAGATAATTCCTGATCAGAAGAGGAATCAGAAGAAATACAAACCTGATCTGAAGATTCATAATCAGTGTCTTGCCTAGGCCTCATCTGGAGGGGGATGGAACCCCTGATCAATGTAATAAGGTCTTCAGCCATTTTGATAATCTGTTTTTAGGCATAGAAGCCTGTGCACGTGGCTCATGCATCAGTTTTTTAGTTTTAGAAGTTGCATTTGTCTTTGGTTTTGCAGCTGTAGTCAGTTTGATATAAAAATGTTGAGGCCTGAATACACCCTCAGAAGCCGGTGCCTGCTCAGCGGCTCCGGACCCATCTGAGGGAGATACATCCCAATACTTTGAGTATCTCACGGCATGCCGGACTAAACATGGGTGTCAGTAGGGGTCTGTGACTCTAAAGTAGCGGGCATCAGGGGCTGCGAAAGCACCTCACTGAGTACCAGCAAACCGGTGACTGGCTTAGGGGAAGCTTCGTTGTCGGTTTTGGACCTCGACTGTCTCTCTCTGTCCTTTTCTTTGCATTTTTTATGTACTCCGGTAGTCGGATTGCTATCCGATGACATTTCTGGGTAGTTAAATCTGTTTCTAAAATACTTTGAGGCAAAAATATACCGACGCTTAATAGTGCATTTGTTAAATTTAACACAAAACCAACAGCCAGGCACGTTGTGATCAGGGCCTAGGCAAGGAATACAGTATAAATGGAAATCCTTATGATGTACTTGCTTCCCATAAGTAATACAATTATTACCTTTTTCTGACATCGGTATGGAGCAAGAAAAATGTTTCCCCAATGGGGTACTTAGCTTTAGTGAAGACTTCGGTTCTGAAACTCAAACTCGAATATTTCAGGATTCGGCTGACCGGCACTTGTGAAATGCTTCTGTTTCGGGCACTGCGCGGCAAGAAAAACTAAAGAAAATGGTGTCGGCTGCTTGTTTTATACCCCTGACGACCTGACGTCATGGAAGAGGAGACAGCAACCAGAGCAGGACCTAAGACTTTGGAATTCAGGCCGACTGAGGGCAACCTGCCAGCAGATTACCCAAATGTAATGACTGCAACAGTGAAACATGAAGAACATCAGGATGCATACATAGTTCAGAAGCTAGGAAACTCAGAAATATAATATTGTTTACTGAACTGATACAATATGAAAACCAAATATAAAATATTTGCTATGCCATTTTATTTTAAGGCAATATTTTCACCCTGCAGCTTCCCCAATGTGAGTGCAGTGCCCCATTTTGAGGGTACCTTTATCTCTTCTCATTTCAGAAGCCTCTGAGAGTTCGTTGTCTGTTGAAGCACAGTGAAGACACCTGATGGTGCCAAGAGTATGGCATTTTATCCACGCAAGATTTATTTCTCTTAACCAAAAGTTATAGTCCCCTACCACTGCAAAAATAATCCACTATGACTTAATCAGCCAAATAACCTCGGTGTATGTGCACTATAATGAGAACCGTCTTCAAAGCTGCCACAAAGGAATAACGTCACACTGCAGCCAACCTGTCATAACTGCTGCACTTCATTACACGTGTAAATAACGTCAGACAACTATCGTTCAGCTAAAACCCTAAACCTAACAGAATGGTACAAAACTGCTTTCTGTGAACCACAAAGTAGCTTATTGTAGAATTTTAATGGTTCAATGGAGCACATCCTCATAATCCTACATCTTTTATGAAAAATAATTATTGTTTAAATGTACTTATTACATGTGACTAATACACACTTTGGGATGCAAAGCCAAACAAAGACAAACTACCAGTGCTGCAGAAGTATGCTTCCATGAAGCATTAAACTAAAGAAAACAGTGAGAAGGAGCATCTGGATGTAGGAAATATCTGGAAGTTACCCATGCTTGTACATGTTTAATTTACAGTGTAACATCAGCCAGTGACATTACAAAAATCACTGTTCTAGTTACAATATTATTGAGAATTTCTATGTAAATTCAGGATGTAGTTCAGTTAGATACAAGGATACACACTTTGCATGATTACACTTCATAGTTCTGCAATTACAAAAAAAAAAAAGGGAAATTCAGTGAAACAAAATGGCATGCAGGCAAAGTCGAAATAGTAATGCACTGACTTTGCCATAGCATTTAATCTGTTTTTAAACAAATCATTTGCACTTTTATTCGTTTATTTTAAATCTAGAATTAATAAGTATGCCTTCCATTTTGTTTATTTCTGGAAAGCAAATCTTTTTTCCTGAATTAAGGTATATAATTATATTGGAGAAAATTTCAGCCAACAATAAACATACTCCAGATAGCCCACATAGGTCACAGTACAGCCAGTGTGAAAAGCTAAAATTTCATGCATAATAAAGTGATTACACAGCTCTTGACCTACAGAGTATCATTCTCATTTTGCAGGCAACACACACATTTCTTGAATGAGGTGTTCAGGGTTTCAAGTTTTAGTGAGTACTTGATAAATATTGTTAGCACTGTACTACATTATAAAATGTACATGCTGCTGTCAGGATTCCATCTTTTAAGACAACATTTTAAATAGGACTCAGTTTTTGCATTTGTGTCATCATTGTGCCAACTGAATTTCAGATTATAATATACTAAATCAGCAACATTCAGGTATTTGTTTAATATGACTATAATTACTCCCTGTGAACAAAATAAAGGCTTGCATACCCTTTGGCCTCTCAGAAAATGCCTTGGGGTCAGTCTTTACAACCTTTATGTATTTACTTATTTTGTTTTACTTTTACTTTGGTTTTATTTGTTGACTGGGTAGCGCACTGATGCGTAATGGACCCGTTTCAGTCAAAAGCGGTGCAATAATTCACAGAGTGCATAGATACAGCACATATAATGTACAGTAAGAGCGTACAATATTTATAAAGTAGCAGGGATATCAGCTGGAGTTGAGATTATACTGCTGTAACTAAGGTAAAGCAGTCATTACTAGGATTGGAGAGTTATTATTTAGGGTAAGTATGCCTCAGCTTGAGAGGAAAAGGTTTCTTTTGATAGCATACAGTGGGAGATGAACTGTTTTAGTAGTGTCAAATAAAGCATATAAGAGAGGGAGAAGTGTTGTAGGATAAAAAGGGTTAGGGTAAGCTAGCCTGAGTTCATTACTGGTGGCTTAGAGAAAAAATGTTTCTCTTTCTTAGGTTTTCTCTGGATTTGCCATAGACAGTGATGTTACAGAATTCAATAGGATGAGAATCTCACAGTTTAGGAGCCAAGATGGAGAAGGCATGGTCTTGGCACATGGATAAAGGTGGTATGGTGCATCGTCGATGGCTAAGCTGTGGCTAAGGGGACTGATAACAGTTACTATGGACAAGGGAAAGGAAAAGTAGGTCTGTATGTATTTAACAGGCTGCAAGCCTTTTCCACTTAATTATCACACAGTTGTTTCTTTCGGCTTTTCCCGGTTAGGGGTCGCCACAGCGGAACTCCGGTCCACTAATGATTGGCAGTTGATTTTTACGTGCTGAGTTGCCAGCACTAACACACAACCTTCAACGAAGGTATGCCCATTCACGCATGTCTCCATGCAGAAGACGCTCTAGCTGAGAGTCGAACCAGACAGCGTCTTACTGTGAGGCAACAGCGCTACCACAGCACCACCTAATGCTCAGTTTTTGGAGAGAGGATCACAAATCTAAAGACCTTATTTCTTTTTTTTTTTTTTAATATAGATGCATGTGCAAGTAATGGAAGGAACTATCCTAAGTGAGGACTGGATGATGTTTTTAACTGCAGTGTTCTCCCTTTGGGGATAAGGAATTGTGAGATTTTATGGCACCCAAACAGAGTCATGTTTAGTTTGGTCTTGAGATTGTTAATATACACTGACATGATTAGACTTGGAGAAAGGGAAACACCCAAGTATTTGAAGGAGAGGATGCAATTTAGTGGTTGTTTGTCATAGGTTAGGGACGCCTGCAGGATTTTTTGCAGGGGGGTGCAAACCCAGAGGCCAGAGCTCCAGGGTATATCTGTTTACTTGTGGATAACCAAAACTTTCTGCTGTGTTCCACACTATAGTACAGAAACTGAAGGGATCTCTGTGGATTTATAGTAGAATGAAATAAGACCTCAATGGAACTGTAATATTGAACTCATTCATGTAAAAATAAAGTTTCTAGGTAACTGTAATTTTTAAAAACAAAAACTGAACGTACTATATCACTCTAAGTTTAGGCATACAAGTCCTATGGTGCAAATACAAATTGCAACCATCAACTGTGGCTGCCAAAATTGTCAATAACTTTACTGATGAACTGTTTCTTGCACAAGTGACAAAATTACAATGAACACTAAACATGCACAGTGCTGAAAAAGTCCATCATCAGGTTTTGTAGATCTTATCCAGGTCTTGACCCGTTACAGCATGCTGAACGTTCGATGGTACAGATAGAGGATGGTAAGTTCAACACAATCAGAACTGCTTGCTTAACAGCTGGAAAGAATTTTCAGTGTTGCAACAAATCAACAAAGTCTAGTGTTTTGGTAATATCTGGAACCTTAGTATGCCAATAGTCAAACCAGTTCATCAGCTCGCATTCCAAAGTGTCGCTATGATACTACAGTTCATTACAGATGGCAATTCGTTTTCTCAATTCTTCATGTTCTAGTTCTTGCCTCATTTTAGGATGCAGATAAAACAGGTTGAACTGAGCAGTGTTACTGCTGGAAAAGTGAGCCGTCAATGAAGAAACTAATGAGTCAAGATACAGAATATAAACTTGCGTTCTGTAATAACTCTCAAAATCCATGCCTACCGTGTTTGCTTGGTGTTTTTGTTGACTGCAAATGCTTGGCAACACTAACTCAATACCAAGTTTATCTGCTAGTGATCTTGCCTTACTGAGAATGTCATCCCTAAAGCGCTCCTTGAATATTTCAATGAGACTGCTGATGTGTTGTTAAGCCTTTACTATATCAAGTTGAACAGACTGCAACATCTGGACAACGGGCTCATGGACAGATGAGTAATTTGCAATAATGAAAAGAGAAATAAGAAATGTGCATGAAGAGCAAGCACTGAGTAACATATGTGCACTTTGTCTGGTTTCACCAATAACGGTCTTTTGAAGATCAGCCAGGCAGTCAATTATATTCTCAAAGTTCTCACTAAACACACAAATGGATTTGTATTACTTGGTTCATCGTGTCTCACACAAAAGAGGTATATTTGGTACCAAGGTTCGTTGTTTTGGACTGTCACCGAAAAAATCAATAATCTTCTTGATAACACCAACAGCAAAATGTATTTCAAGAACATCATTCATATCACTGACTACAAGGTTTAATCTGTGAGACACGCAGTAGATAAAGGCTGCATTTGGATACTTTTCAGAAATCTTTGCCCGAATGCCATTCTGGATGCTTGGCATTATGCAGTAGCCCAAGTCTAGACCATACTTTATGCATTCACTGACACTGAGATTTGACATAGACTGTACATCATTCACAACAATGGGAACAAAACTAAAACTCTTCTCGAATACAATCACAGTCAACAAACTGAATGCCCAAAGATAACTGCTCAACACCAGAGATAACTGCAGTTTCATCTGCCAATACATTAAATCAAATTGTACTGTTCGCTGCACAATCTCCTTTCGAATTACGTGTTTGCATTCTGCCAACTGCTCATTTTGCATCTTAAGGGATGTGTAGCAAGCATTTCCTGCAGCTGTTTCTGTGCTCTTTCAATATGGTGCCACCAGATTCAATACAAAAATCTAACAAGTCTCAAAAATATTCACCAGAGCTGTCTATTCCATGAAGAAGAATGTTGTGGGTCACACAGTAAATAACGGTAGACAAAATCGGTTCTAATTTTTTTTTCAGTTCTCTGTAATTTGTTTTGCAACTTCTGCATCCAGCTGTGGAATAACAACCATGTCTAGCTATTTTTGTGCAAGTCAAAAATTGGCAGAGTCTTCAGTAAACAAAACACAATTCTTTGCACGTGGGGTATGCACGGCCCAAACATACCAAATAAACCACAATTGGCCAGCATAATGTGAACCAAGACACTGATGGAAAATAAAAAACTCGAAAAGAGTTAAATCAAACACATGACTTTTATTTTCAAACCGGTTTCGGCTAAACCGCCTTCTTCAGTGACAGACTCTTTCACTGAAGAAGGCGGTTTAGCCGAAAACCGGTTTGAAAATAAAAGTCATGTATTTGATTTAACTCTTTTCTGAGTTTTTTATTTTCCATCAGTGTCTTGGTTCACATTATGCTGGCCAATTGTGGTTTATTTGGAGTCTTCAGTAAAACCTTTGTGCCACAACGGTTGCATGTGATTTCTTGTACACTCGTAGAAGGCATGAAAATTTGTGTATGCACTAGTGATGAAACTGCCTTGCAACCCAAGATGAACTGACTGAGGAAATAATACACAAGTTAAGCAGAGTGGCCTTTCAAGACAGGCAAATATGCAAGCCATGGTGAGGACAGACAACCAACTATATCAGAATACTCACTTCTTGTCTAATTAATTGGTTTTGAAGTTGGAGGGCTGCACGGTTCTGTCAGCGACTTGAATTTTAAGGAGTCATCAATTCTGTCTGATCGAATGTAATGGCCAATATCTGTTTCTGCACATACAGTTTCTGGGGTCTCTGTCTGCTCCACAAACACAGCAGTGACAGCGCCTTTCTTGGTGCCTTCATCAATGGACCCAGCCAGTTCAGTTAGTTCATGCTGCTTATACCCTGTTTTCTTACTAATCTGTTGATCAGAATCACTGGACTGAGATGGGTGTTTAAAAAATTTTCCTATGTTCTCATTATCTGCCATCACATACCCTACATATATTCAACAATCTAGACAAGTTAAAATATGCACTTTACTCTTTCCACCTTCTACAGATCCCACTTCTAGTTCTTTTATCTCTTTTATAACATTCAATACTTCAAATATAGTTAGTTTAAATTTTGATTTCCATTTTCCAGTTATTGCTTTTCTTTTTTGTTAGTCGACAGAATTAAACTTAATGAGGCAACAGTCATTACTTTGCAAAAAGGTGAGTCTTCAAGTTCAACAGACTAGGGTAATTAGATCCACAAGCCTGGCCAGTCTCATCTATGTGGCAATGGAAATTATGGAATTAACCTCAAACACTCAACCAAACCAGTTTGGATTTGTTATGGGCAGGTCATGCCTACTTAATATGGCAGACTTTGTCAAGGAGTTACTGAAGCAAAATAAGGGGACAAAACAGTGCACACTGCACATCTAGGCCTAGTAAAGGCATTCAGCATCATACCACACACAGCTATAGATAAAACAGGCCCAGTAAAATGTCAAATGCTATGTGACACACTGGACAGCAAACTAGTGCACAAACAGAGCCCAGAAAATTAGGGTGTGTTGCTCTATCTTCCAAAAGATTTGTCACTAGCAGTGTACTGTGAGGGTCTATATAACATTGTCAAAAACCCAAATCATCAAATCACTATTCAGTGAATACACTCCATCAAATGGCCATTTAATTCAAGTTTTTCACAGGGAAAAACATAGGTTGGACATCATTGGGAGTTTGTCCTATTCCCCACTGTAGTGCAATTCTGCAGTGGGTATATTTAGTTAGGGGGGTGGGGGGTTGTAGCCCCCAACATGGGTGAGTTTTAAATTTTTAGAATTTTGTGACAGTTGCTAGACTGGCCAAGTGTTGTTTTTCCCTGTGAAAAACTTTGATTAAACAGCTGTTTGATGGAGTGAGATTTCAACAAAGTATGTTCGCTAAGTAGGGATTCAACGATTTGGGTTTTTCAATGTGATATAGATCTGTGTACTGCAGGGTTCAGTCCTTCTAGGAGGTCAACATTAATGTTGAGAGTTTGAGGCTGACCAAGTCTGGTGCAATCAAACTCCCCAGATGACACCATAATCTTCCAAGATGGCCTATGCTGAACAATATAGCTGGTGTCAAAACAACTGACCAAAAGCAGATGGCAAGACTTACCCAAAAGTATCCCTCAACAAGCAAGAGTTCCCTTACAACCATCACATTGACAACACACATCTGAAAATTAATGCTATTAGGGAATCAGGGAGCCTATGTTGACAATGAACTGTCCTGTGGGCACCGCATATCTTCTGCTGTAAGGAAAGTATTTTCAAAAATGCAACATTTATCTACAAATATTACATCCAGATCCACAGATATAATCATTTCACTATACTTGGAATTCAAGGGTGCTAGAATATAATGCCCTCCTTGGTTATGTATCTGTCCAAACACTTATCACAACCAAATGACCTTGGCACTCTTTCACACACAATTTAAAGGGCCTAAATAATAAAATACTATGTATTCAGCATCAAAGCCTTGCTTGTTTTTGCAGTATTGTACAGGTTACTAAGGCAATCTCTGCCTTGTATACACAGATTCCACCGACTCTAATCTGTCAGGCCTACTGCACATTCAAGTCCAATGATATCAAAACACATGCTCAAGGGATCTCACCTCTTTTGCAAAATAAGCAGAATGTTTGAGGGATAGACTTGTATCACAGAGAACTTCTATGGAACAGTCTTCCACTCTACATAAAAGCAAAATACTTGGTTACTCCATTCAACCATAATTTAGATTAATAGACGGATAACTGCAAATTGTGTCCCAGTAATGGGGCAATCTTTTTTGCAAGACTATCAGCAATTTCCAGAGAAAGACTGATAAAGCCATGCCTCACATCACGTTCTTTTATACTTTTAATAATCTAAATCCACGACTTGCTAGATGAAAACTCTTCACACTCGTTCTCTCTCTACAGACACAGGGATGTTGGTCACCTTAGGCACAAAGAGTGTGAAGACACAGACTTTTTGTTATTTCTCTTCTGCTTGCACAAACCTATATGGAAAACTGAAACAGTGGTGGCAGCACTATGGATATCTTACTACAAAAAGCCTATCTGCAGCTGTAGCTTCGCACACACCCTAAAGGTATCTACTAGAGCATCGCCCAACATAAACAAGGCTGCCAATAACTAGCCGGCTACTGAGCAATAAACGTTTCCATTTCCACATATATGCCAGAATGATCATTATCCAGAATAATATCACAAATACAGTCTGCTGCCTAATAAACTAATTATCAGACCCGAGCAAAATTACCATGTTCCTTCAGTAAAGCAAGACAGGCACAATAAAGATGCACGTGAATGTAAAACAAAAGTAACAATTTAATTTAGTGCTACCATTTTAAAACAATTAAATGATTAAAATTACATTTAACTTATCTACAGGGCACCAAACAAGGCTCTCAGCTGTAATGCTTTGGCATCTAACACCTGCTGAAGAAAAAAATTACCTCAGTATCTGAAAAGTGCTATTACTCAATGACTGATGAACTGCCTCAGTTCTTTAAATAGGATGTGACTGAACTTTCTGTTCTGATGGATGAATGGTATATACAAAAAAATTTTTTTTTTTTTACAATCAAATCTAACACCTATTGCACAATGTGCCTTCTCTCAACTAAAGCAGAGATGCAGTTGGAGGATCAGTTCAGGATTGCTATATAGACCACGTGACTGCAACCTCCAATCGCATCACCGATGCAGATTTCACGAGAAAAGAAAGTTTGCAAGTTGAAATGGAAAGTACCATGGTGGTACATTTTCTGAATTCAACAAAATAACAGTGCATTACATTTCTGTTTTTTTTTTTTTTTAAAAGGAATTCTCAACAATTTCAAAAAGGGGGCAGTGTGCACCCCTGCCTAAAGCCACCACTGCTTGACACTCCTACTTCTAACAAGTTCCAAGTTTGTCCACTGACTAGCAAAATAAAAGTAATTAATTCCTTCTCCTTGTTCAGAGACAACCTTTGTTATAAAGTTGATCTCACAATTTGTTTTGTGACTAAAGTGCATTTCCTTCATTTGGTTAGCAAGCAGGTGGTTTGTAATCATGTAGCTGTGCTTCCTGCCTGTAGTTTTTACATCATATCTGTAATAAGCCAAATCCCCAATACAGTGTTAGAGGCCATTGAGATGGGAAGAAGTACAGATCCAAGTCTCAGTGCTCAGATGGTAGATGTCTTCTTGGAGGGCGATCATAGCAAATTGGATACAGCATTTGAGTATGCTGATGGCCGGTCAGGAGCTATACTACTAGAGGATTTAGAGCTGCACAAAGGTAAGGCTGTTTGTATTCTGTGCAGTGCAGTCTGCATTTGAACTGGAATGATATGGTTACGGGTGAAAATAATAAATGTAGACAGACTTACTAGATTATTGATACTCTTTTCTACTGGGAAAATTGCCATGCAGACTAAAGATCAAAGCACAGCTCTCAACTAACCAGGGATGCAATGGTATTACATTGCAAAACATTTTTGAAGACAAAATCCAGGGGGGCCTTGCACCTACCTGCGAGTGCCCATGGGTGTGTGCGTGTGTGTAAATAGGGTATTCTATTCATCTTTTGTGGGGTCTAAAGAATACTAACTTGATCTTTTTGGTGTTTATAGGTTCTTGTGTCATGGTTGCAGGTTTTAGGTGTGTTTTTTAATAGTGTGATAACTGGCAAAGGAAAGGTAAAAGACTGTCATGTCAGCATAAAGGATGACAATGAATGCTTTCAGGTCAACAGATAGATAAATGAAGAAGCAGCAATAAAGGACAGATGCAAGGATGCCACCTCGGATAATTCCTGCAGTACTCTGATGTGGAATTGAAAGGGAATTGTTATATTTAGCTTTGAATGCTTTGCGCAAGAAATACCTGGTAAACAAGTTTAGAGTGAAGGTTCCAAAGCTTAATATAAGAAGGCAAGCATTTCAAATATCAAGACCCACTAGTAGGAGTCCCGAAATATGGAGACTGAATGGGTGAAAGATCAGAATTACATATACTAATTCTGTGATGATATTTATCAAAATATTCCCTCTTCTTCAAGGTATGGAGATCTTGGAAAAGTTCAGAAGCTCTGGGAGGAACCCCCCCCCCCCCCTGCAAGTTTAAAGCAGGTGAGTGGCTTTCAAAACTCACTCTTTTCCTCTGTTTTTGGACTTTTGCTTCAGCTTGTCGGCACTCGGCATTTTGGGTGCTAACATTTCAATAGGGATCTATACAAAAGATTAAGTACTCCACAGTGTGCTCTACCGAGTCAAAAGTTTTCAGTATGGTTTATGCAAATTGGCTTTTGTTTGTACTGGCAAATAAACAGTTGGTTAGTGCATGTGCGTGTGTAGGTTTTGTGAAATCATCTGTTTTAGTGAAGCCACAATCTTTTGGTAGAGGATATCATACTGGTACAGAAAATCAATAAGTTGGTGGTAAACATTTTCAAGCAGTTTGCCTAGATGGGGTTAAAAGGCCAGAAGTGTGAAGTATTAGAAGGCTTAGCACAGCTACAAAGATGATTCTTACAGATATATGAGGACATTTGTTGAATATGTAAGAGTGAGAGAAGTTAAATATGGGACACATGGTAGGAGCAGATGTTTTCACATTGTTTGAGAGCGAAGGGAAAACACTAATTGAGTATGGTGGTCCATAACTGGGGAGTAACTGCATTAGCTTTCCAATTTCCTGAGGGTTTTTTTGAGGCAGAATAATGGTAAGTTAGGCCCAAGTGGGGAAGCTGACGTGAGGTGACTGAGTATGTGTTGACAAATTCAGTTACAAATACAGTTATGTTAATGAGAGTGCATGCTAGTATGTCTTTTAGTTTGACCATTTAGACAGTTAATGTCCTTCCAGAAAAACTGTGGTTTTAGAAGGTGGTAATTTATCTACACTATTATATAACTTTAACTTGATTATAAAAATTATGCATATAAAATGATAAACAAGAGTTTGTGTTTATTTACAGCCTTCCAAGCATTATCTGTCTGCTTGAAAAACTATTAGAATTCAGATGTGATCCATGATAGGTGTGCTGCCTAATATAATATGAACTTGTGGGGATGTACTGATTTTCAGTGCTTAGTAGTGCGGGTCTATGTTTAACCATTGAATAATATTTACATTGAACAATTAAACATCGAACCCTAACCATCAAATGTTCATTTCAGTGAACGGGAAAGTAGCTAGTTGGCTAACACTTCCCTGTCTCCCCTTTTCTCCACTGTAGTGTGGTCTCAGAGTTGGAATATATAGCTGGGGGTTGTGGGGGGCAAAGCCTTCCACTTGGGTAGGTTTGAAATGCTGCATTTTTTTGGAATGGGTAAGTGCTGGCTAACTATTGACTTTCCCTGGTTAAAAAGTGAACATTCGCCGAATGAACATTCGATGGTTAGGGGGTCAGTGTTTAGCCATTCAATGTAAATGTTATTCGATGATTAAACATAGACCCACTAGTGCTTCTGTTATAAATAAGCCAGTCTCATTGACATACAGATGATATAAAGCACGGGCCAGTTTATGTTGTTAATGGCATTCTTGACATTTTACGAGTTGGCTTGAAAATAGGTTCAGATAAGATGGGCTGGATTTGGGGTTGTTTTAAAAATATGTAAATTATACATCAAAATGATCACTTATGTTTGGCAAATATACTACAGTGGATAATACAGATAACGGTTGGTCGGTGACAGAAATGGTAAGGAGAGTATTACTATTATGTTTGGTCTTGTTGGTTCTTTGTTCAACAAGTAAACTGCCATGATTAGAAAGGAAGCTATTTAAGGCATGCCTGTTGCATCCTACACTGCTAGTGTTCAGGTCACCTAGTATTAGTAAGTGCTTCTTGTTGAGGGTGTGGTTTGTGAGGGACTGGGTAGGGTTTTTTCATCAGTTTTGGTACAAGCTAGGGGAAGATAGGTAGCAGCTGTGGTTAGTTGGGATTTCCTAGTCAAAGAGAGGTCAACAATTAGCCAGTTAAGTGATAACTCATCTGTGGTGGAGGAGGTGGCAATAGTTTTGCTGGTAATGATAACCCTAGTAAGACTCATGCATACATCATCTATTAATGTTCAGCTCTATCTAGATGAGTAATGTTAAAGGGGGGATAGTTGACTGAGGTAAGCTTAAGATAATCATCTTGGCTAGAACTAACAAAACATCTGCAATATTAAACAACAACAGCACTCCATTGTCAGTGTAGTGACTAACTTCTGCTCACTCAGAATGTTTAGATGTGCATCAGGCTTGGCTTAGAATTTCCCTCTGCTTCTTATAAAATATGTGTTTCCATGGAAAAGCAGCCCTATTAAAAAATAAAATAATGCCAACCTTTGAAGTTACTGATTTGCTTGGAAACTGAATCATCACATAAATCCAATATTATTTTTTCAAGTTAGCCATGCTCCTTTTGATGCAAGTTTCTGATATGGTGTTTGCTTTGGTTACATTAAGGTTTGCCTACCATGCCACAACTCTTGAGATGAGTTTGAGATGTACACTTAGAGCAGTTAATTTGTGACTTCAGTTTTAAGTGCCCTTTTAGATTCAAAATGACAACTACATAACTTGAAATATAACCATATAGTAGCACAGGAGATTACTTGGAACATTCAACAATGTTAAAGGTAAAAACTGGCTAAAATGATTTTCCTACGCAACACCATGCGCTATTTGTAATTACTGTAGCATAGTAAGCTATGTGGTACCAGGACTACTATATTTCACCAGTTGTACACCGCAACATGTAGCGACTGCACAATGCATGTAAGTTCATTAAATTTATGTCCAACAGCTTTATGTTCACCATCGAACATCTTGCTAATAAACGTTCTGCAGCCTAAACAGAGGATCATTTCATATCTTTTCAATCAAGAATCTAAATGCAGCAATCAGCTTATTAAAACATTTTCTCTTCACTAGCAGGCGGTAATCCAAGATGATTCTCTTCTTTACTCTCATTTCAACTGACAGACTTGTAAAACACATAAATCATTTACTTTGCTAAGAATTACAGGTCAGGAAAAGATCAAAATACAAACCAATACATTAAAAGTTTTGTTAACATGGGAAAAAGGTTACCTTACTTACTCAAATATTCAACACTGTAAGAAAGTGTTACTGTTACGGAGTGTCCTCCACTAAAACAAGACATGCAGTGCTTATGGGTATTCAGTTTAATATGAGTATAAAGTATTAAAGGGGGCCATGCTTTGGCTTGAATTTCCTGAATGGTACTTAAAAGTTTGTGGTAAACACATTTATATTTCTTGAAGAACTTAAAAGTGTACTTATTTGGATCATGAAAACATATAGCTTACCTTTGACTTCATTTCCCTTCAGATAACTAAAACTAAGATAATGACTTCCTAAAATGCTTCTAGCTGCAAATGCTTGATATTTGTTTAATATCACAACATCCTGGTTGTGCTGTTACATAAACCCCTGGAGCCATAACCTGAGGTCCTATAACAGAGCAGTAGGGAACCAAAGATGATAAACTATAAAGGTTAAAAGCTTGTCTTATGGAAATTTCTACTGACATTAATAATTCAGAGGAAAATCAATAGAAGATGCATGAAATGCAGACTTTTTATTGTACTTAAATACCACATTTTCAAAGGGATCCCTGGACATTTGCTGATCTTTGAATTCAGCTCATAGTCTATCAAATAATTAAAGTGTTAGCATGAATCGTAGCACTAAAATGCGGTGTCCAACCTTCTCAGTGTGTAGCACATTTATTAATACCACTTTAGCATAGGTGAAACTTGACAAAGATTAATTGCAAAGATACTATTATCTGCTTAATACATATAATACAAGCTAAATTGCTTTGCTCCTCTTTAAAGCAACTGCAGTGACGATGTGGACAATCGTTTCGGTTTCAAAGTAAAATGGGAAACGTAACAGATCTATGTCACTCTCTTAAAAAGTGTACTTTAAAAAGTGATGAGCAATTACCCATGTCAAGGTGCAGTAATGCTGTACAGTAATAATCCTGACAAATCAGCTTCACATTTAAAGGCAGTTGTCCACGTCATGCAATACTGTGACTTGATATTGCAATCCTTTGATACAAATCAGTAGTAGGTTAGTTGCATTCACATGCAGTAAACACATCATTGGGAGCAGACTTTCCTTGCTTCCCATAATATCCTCAAGATCTTCGTGATGCAGGGACTACATACAGGCATAACAAGTATTATAAAATTAAAACGAACCGGACTTGAAAAGTTATTAATGCACATGCTACAAAAACATCATTTATACCAAGAATAATCTGTGTATCATTCATTCTCTCCACATTCTGAATTCCGGCAGATTTCACTTCATCACTGAATATTTGTTTAAACTAGGAATGAGGCTGGTTGCTCATGTTACTGGTACCTCCAACTGCTCTATGTGGAGTACAAAAGAAAAAGGTGCCATTCTGAGCTTAGCCTAGCTAGAAGCATATTTTCATTTTAATACCACAACTTAACAGGGAGCTCTTGCTAGAAATGCATAAGTAATGAGTTTTTTCTACAAACATCATCTCCAACTATTAAACCTACCCTTCCTTGTAGCCGAACCAAATGCTACTCTTCTTCAGCCTTCCCAGTGTAGCATTCCCCATCATTCCTTTTGGCCCTCCCTTCTTGGTTAATTGGTCTTTAGAAATTCCACCTTACTGATACAGTGGTGGGAAGTGAGAACTGAGCTGCAGGTAGTTGCCATGTAAAGTCAAAATTCATATCATAGGTTCATAGGTTGGTACTAGGCTATCAGCCCTAGGGCCTGTACAAGCCTAGCCATAACAATTCCCTGGCTATTTCTTCCCAGGACCCCTGTCTAGCAGGGTGACTGACATGATCCCCAGGGTGAATTTCCTTTCTCCCATCCAATCGTCAAGGTTCCTTTTGAAGAGGACCAAAGAGGCACTCTGCTTGACATGTATGGGTAATCTATTCCAGAGTCTGGGGAGTCTCTGGGTCAGGAACCTATCCCTCCAGCATGTTTTATTTATTGTGATGACAAGGTTTAGCTCCCTGGAGCGTGTGGCTCTGAGGGATTGGGATTTCTTTAAGTGTAGCATGTCCAACAGCTCTGGGTTTGACATGGCCTTGTATGTTAAGCAAAGATCACCTCTGAGTAGACGATATGCGACAGAGTATAGCTGGAGTTTTTTAAGGTGGTCAGCATAGGGCATCTGCTTTAGGCCTGTGATTCTTTTAGTGAGGTATTTCTGTGACCTTTCCAGTTGTTGCAGATGTCTTGAGAGGTACATACCAAATGGGGCATTGTATTCTATAATGGGTCTAATGAGGGATGAGTACAGTGGGACAATGACCTCCTTTTTTCTGGATGAAAAGCCCTTATTGATGAGGTGTGCCACATAGAAGGATTTCCTGACTGTTGTGTCATTATAAACTCATAAGTTCAACTAAGGCCGGTGATGGGTTTTCTGATTATGGCCAAGTCTTCTGGTCAGCTACTGCATGCCATCTATTCAAATTTGTAATGCACACTGTGCATCTCTTAGCATTCAGGTTTGTCACCTCCATGCAAGGCAACAAAACGAGTCTATGCCTAGGACTGGTTCTCTTTAATCTCTTCAAGTGAGATATTTCATCAGGCCTGGAAGGAAACAGTTGACTGTCTGGAAATAATGCTACAGGGTTAAAACTTGTCTGCCAGTTGGAAAATATTGCACATCTGAACTGATACAAAATCAGGCATATAAAGTAGAAGAAGAAACGCGTTAGCTCTGTAGGAATGGTTTAAAACACAGTAGCTTAAATTCAACCCCCCCCCACAAAAAAAAAATGAAGAAAACAATACACCCGAGAAGCTGAAACTCCAGAAATAAAGTGTCCATACTTGTTCCATTATGAATCATTTCTTGTTTAATTAACATGCAATTATTTAAAGCCAAAATGTATAGGGGAGGATGCTAGTGAAAACAGTGACATTTCCAATGTCACAAAATACAACCATAGCCGGTCTTAGGCATAGGCCAACTAGGGCACTGCTCTAGCAGGGGCACTTTTCCAGTAATCTGCATGGTGTAGACAGACCAGGATGGGGGCATAGGGTGGTGTTGGAGGGTGTTGTGGAGACCTTTTGCCTAGGGCACCAGTTCATCAAAGGCTGGTCCTGAATACAAGCATTTTTGGCATGGGGAAAGCTCCCTTATACCTCAGAGGAGCAAATTACCAGACCAACTACAAAATTGCATACACTTAGAGAATAAGGAGAAAGGGGGAGAGAGAAAGTGAGGACAATGCAACACTCACCTTTGGTCTCTTCTCCAAGTATAGCCACCATGACAGGAGATTGCTAGGCTTTCATATTCAATGTTCTGGGCATTGATCAACTGACTAGTGATAAAAAGTATTGCTCCCATCCATACTGCAGCAACAAAAATCACATCAGTGAACTTAAATACCCCCCTCCAACCACACACAGATGTCAGGGGAAAAAAAACGGGAAATATTCTTGTTATCTGCTTTCAATGAAAACTCAGTCTCTTGTTTTCTATGGGGGATAACTTTTCTTTACACTCTTCCACACCCCCTACTTATATAATTAAGTCCAATGTCACTACACCTTGGAGTTAAGTGTCAAACATTCAGGCCAGTGACGTTTCATCACTAAAACTGTGAGTCTATCCACGCTATCAATAAAGCATGAATCATACTCAGTGGTAAAAATGTGAATCTATCCATACTTTCAGTAAACTGCGCAAGATACTCAGCAGTTAAACTGCGAGTCTATCCAGGCTTTCAATAAGTCATGCACGATACTCAGTGGTTAATCTGTGAGTCTGTCCATGCTTTCAGTAAAGCATGCACGATACTCAGTGGTTAATCTGTGAGTCTGTCCAGGGTTTCAGTAAAGCATGCACGATACTCAGTGGTTAATCTGTGAGTCTGTCCATGCTTTCAGTAAAGCATGCACGATACTCAGTGGTTAATCTGTGAGTCTGTCCAGCCTTTCAGTAAAGCATGCACGATACTCAGTACCAGCTTCATTAATGAAACTAGAAATAGCAGCTTGCATCACAGCATAACATCATGTTCTCAAGAGAAACAGGACTTGGTAATGGTCACATTAAACCACTCCAAAAGCAATCAAGAAATGTGACATGGCAGTAAGGGGGCCCTGGAAAAACACTGGTATGTAGGAAGAAAATGCATTCACAGTAAAACATGAAAACATATCCTTCTTTGCAGAAAGCTCATAGGTGCCATCAGGAGTACCTTGAGCAGCTCAGGGGATCATATCAGAATACTGTCTTAGGCAGTTCAGAGGAAGGCAACAGAATGTGTATGGCCTACACCAGAAGTCATGTAAAGAAAGCCTAAAATAGCTGAATGTGTAAACTCTTAAGTTAAAGAGGTATGTGGAAAATGTGATAGAAACTTTCAAGTACACTGAGCGAACCTACAATGTCTAAGTCAGTTTCATGCTTTAAAAAGAGAGCTGCATATGAATAAATCTGCATAGCAGGAAAGTACAAGACAGGCTGCTCAGAGAAGCTGTGAAGAAAACATTATTTCAGTTATTTATTAAATGACTGATGACTGACAACTGGTAAGTGGGCTAATCCAGACAGCCTTTATGCGCAGGGCCATTACACAAAGAAAAATCAACGCAGTGCAACACAGCTTCACTATTAATGATTAAATAATCACAGCAGCATGTTAAGTACAGAAACAGCAATGCCATCAATCAGATAATTGTAAGCAAACTTGTTAAATATCAGTGGAGAAACAAAGTACCTCAAAATCGAATTAATGTGTATGAAGCACGGTGTGACGAAAAGGCGAAAGACAAATCAGTGTTAGGGAGGCCAGCTATGACTCAGTGAGAGGAAGCTCTGGAAGTGGCCCAGACAACCTTTGACAGAGTAGCATCTCAAATACTGGTGGAGACATTATGGGAGAGTAGGAATGACCCTCCAAAATCTCCTCTCATATACTGGGTGGTACTGCCCCTAAAGAGATACAGCATGCAGAAAACAGGCCAAGATGGTCTTGTGCACCAGTCTGTTGAATTTCGCAGGAGCACTGGACTGTTTGCACACAATGGGGGGCGGTCACAGTGTGAGAATCCAGTGCAATACAAGCTGCCTATTGCATTCGAATTTAGACTAAGGGCAAAAGCATCCACCCTCCATACATTCAGATCTTGTGCTAGCAGCCAGGACGATAGAGGGGGATCTGTGTGCTGAGGTTATACCTCTCAATTGTCCACATTTTCACAGAATGTCCTGATTTTTGGCTCAAACTTTTGGCCTGTTCCTCATATAACTCGTGGTTTTCTGGCAAATCTTCGAGAATTAAAGTCACTAGATAATGTCAGACTTTTGAGTTTCAGACTTCATATACTTCAGAAAATGCATGCTAACACAAAATCTGTTATTCTTACAACGTTCTAAGTTTATATGAGCAATACTTAATATCTGCCCCATGTTTTGGGTCATTGTCTCCCATTATTATGGGCTTTGTCCTGATTTCTTGCATTAAGAGGTTGAGCTAAGGTGCTATAGTAAAAGAATGGTTGACAGCAGATGACAGGGACTTGATAATCTTTAGGTATGAAGAGAGAAAAAGGTATAAAAAAAATCAATATTCAGGAGACAGAGAAAGAGTAAAAGAGTAGATTATGATCTACCAGATTAGTTTTAACAGAAGCAAGCCTAAATATTCAGCTAAAAGACAGATTTACTATTTTCTGTAAGAAGCTTGAAGAATGCATTCACTAACAACTTCTCAAGTATCTAATTAATTCCAGTCAAAATCACTCTGTCAGCACTGGTGTGGTGCTCCTGGACATGGTCAAACATGTCTGATGACCACTGTACATAGGCAGCTTGTCAGGTATTGCTTAACTACTTGCAATCATTTGACATTGCCAATCATCACAAGCATTTAACCATCATGAATTGCCTAGATTTAACTTCTAGTGCATCTAAATGGTTCTAAGATTCCCTTAGTCGTAGATTGTTTCAACTGTAAGGCTTATTGTTATTTCATGCCTCTTGCAAGTCAATATAGGTATTCAACATGGTTCTTTGATGTTAATGAATGTTCTTGAATGATACAGACGATGCCACCATTGCTCTGTCAGAGAATTCATTACAACTATCAAATGTTAATTGCAAACTTGCTGAAAATATCCAAACCTGATTATCAATATAAGACCCCACCTCAATGGTAGTAAGAGTAAACTGATGCTCGTCCCAAGTACATCTCTTTATTGTAAGCATAACTACCCTTTTTCCTTCATACTGTCAAGTATTAGTCTAAACGGCCCTGCTCTGCATAATGTAGTAATTAAAAAAAAAAATTCTTGGCTACATTGCTGACAACAAACTCAGATCTGATTATTGTAAGGCAAAGGTTGTCAGTCATTGAAATCAAAAACTGAGATGCCTTTACAGAACTATGTACTCCATATTTCACTTGACACTGACAAATTAGTTACTACAATTTTTTTTCACCTGTCAATTCATCCCATTTGAAGGGAAAGCCTTAAAAGCCATACTGCTTATGACAATATACATGAAGTGCTTGAACTTAACAGCATATGACAAATAAACACTGCTGCCTTGGGCTTTGAGTAATTCCTGTCATACAAAAATGATTTCCCTAGACTTCATTTACTTCACTCTCAGCCTAGTGTTTTTTAGTGCAACCTTACCAATAGTAAATATCTTGGCTAAAACTATTGCATTCATACACGCACAATGTATGCAGGACAGGCTAACAATACCATCATAGAGACCTGGAGAAATAATCTGGTATTACTTTTTAGTGACCATTAGCCAGGAAGAAGACAAGGTGAGGGAGTTCTGTCACTGATTTGAAAAGACATTAACTTCTCACTGCAGTTAACAACACAAGTAATGCTAATAATGACAACTCCGACTGGACTTTCATACAAGTACTTCACAGCAACCACACAAAAATATTTATCACATGGATATACATTCCCCCTTTAGAAGCCTTATCCTCCTCAGCACCATATTGGATAATATTATAACATATGCATGCATTATCGATTATACTCCAAAACATGAACCTGGACTGGAATGGCCACTTCAAAACTCACCTAAGCCAAATGCCACTATCTTATAAAATTATAAATTAATAATATTAGCAGCTATGAACATGGAGTGGAATGGTCACATCAAAAACTCAACTAAGCAAATGAACACTATCATATCATCTAACACTATGAGAAAGCATATGATAGAGTGCCTAGAGAGGAGTTGTGGTATTGCATGAGGAAGTCAGGAGTGGCAGAGAAGTATGTAAGAGTGGTACAGGATATGTACGAGGGTAGTGTGACAGTGATGAAGTCTGCAGTGCGAGTGACAGATGTGTTTAAGGTGGAGGTATGATTACATCAAGGATCAGCTCTGAGCCCTTTCTTATTTGCAATGGTGATGGACAGGTTGACAGACGAGATCAGACAGGAGGCCCCATGAACTATGATGTTTGCAGATGACATTGTGATCTGTAGTGAGAATAGGGACCAGGTTGAGAAGACCCTGGAGAGGTGGAGATATGCTCTAGAGAGGAGAGGAATGAAGGTCAGCAGGACTAAGACAGAATATGTGTGTGTGAATGAGAGGGAGGATAGAGGAATGGTGAGGATGCAGGGAGTAGAGTTGGCGAAGGTGGATGAGTTTAAGTACTTGGGATCAACAGTTAAGAGTAATGGTGAGTGTGGATGGCAGGGTGGAATGGGTGGAGAAGAATGTCAGGAATGATTTGTGACAGACTGGTACCAGTAAGAGTGAAAGGGAAGGTCGACAAGAGGGTAGTGAGACCAGCTATGCTGTATGGGTTGGAGATGGTGGCATTGACAAAATGGCAGGAGTCAGAGCTGCAAGTGGCAGAGTTAAAGATGTTAAGATTTGCACGGAGTGTGACAAGGATGGACAGAATTAGGAATCAGTATATTAGAGGGTCAACTTAGGTTGGACGGTTTGGAGACAAAGTCAGAGAGGTGAGATTGCATTGGTTTGGACATGTGCTGAGGAGGGATGCTGGGTATATTGGGAAAAGGATGCTAAGGATGGAGCTGCCAGGTAAGAGGAAAAGAGGAAGGCCTAAGATAAGGTTTATGGAGGTGGTGAGAGAGGTCATGCAGGTGGTTGGTGTGACAGAGCAATATGCAGAGGACAGGAAGAAATGGAAACAGATGATCCACTGTGGTGACCCCTAACAGGAACAGCTGAAAGAGAAGAAGAAATCATCTAACACTAGCTAATAAAGAAAGGTATATGGACAAACATGAAAACCTAGAAAGCTACAACACTGGATTTACTCTTATGAATTTCCCTGAAAAATTGCAATCATTACAAATTTTCCCCAACATTAACAGTGCTTGCAACCAGGTTCTTACAGCTTAATCTCTAAAAAACACCCCAACCTATATTACTACAGTAGTAACTGAACCCTACATGAATCATCTACTTACTTAACTAAACTCAATTGACTGGGCCTTATTATGTAATGCCATAGACCCAACACAACTTTCTTAACAGTCTATGACATTTTTACTCAAGTCCAGTATAAATAATATTCTTCAAAGACTAAGAGATTACAAGGGAAATGATTAAATCAAGAACTTTTGCAGCAAATCAAAAAAGAGAGACAGCGAGTCTGAAAGGACTGGTACAATAACCCAACTGACCAGGATGAACTCAACACCTTCAAACAACTTAGAAACTTTACAAGAATAAATACTAATATTACTAAAGTCAATTACTATAGAATGAGTACTGGAAAACATGCTTAGGACAATCAAAGAAATTCTGGAAAAACGGAGAAATCCCTATGCACAAACAAAATATTTCTCAGTAGTTGAACCAGGTTTTTAACAAATTAAAGTGATTATTTCCTGCATCTTGCGACTTGCTTTACTGGCATGGATACATTGTTTTTGGTCTAGCCTTAACAATGCACTCCTAATACAGGGCTGTATGCATGCGTCTTTTATGTTTGCCACATGGATTACCTTATGTGATTTCCATACCTGCACTGCAGCTTTGTATATTGCATTTTACACATGCACTGCTGGTAAGCATTTTATCTCAACTGTGACACTGAATGTTTGTTTTTTTTCTCCAGACACTGTTTCCTGCTTAAGCCACCTTTTTTCCCACTGTATAGTTTATGCTGATTCTGCATTGCTCCATCTTCTGTCCCCTTTAGAAGCTGTATCAATTTTTCTGTGTTTCTGCCACCTCCATGACATGCTACCTTGACTTTAGGATTTGGTTATCACATTGTGCACTAACATATACTCTGACTATTCTTAAAACTGTTGGTTGATAATGATTTCTGTTTGTCATTTGTATTGCATTCCCCCTGTCTGAGTCCTACTTGTAGCTTGCTCGGTCGGTTGCTTCTCCTCTGCAATACCGTGGTCTATATTTGTGACTGTATAAGTCTACACATCCATTACGCTCAGTACCATTCTCTTAAGAAGAGTAAGTGACACGGGTATGCTGTACAATTTAACGTTGTTTTTCTACTTTTACTCACTGCATTACTGCTACTTCCCCTTCCTGCTTACTACTACTCTTTCCATGATGTTGCTCCACTGTGCATGCACTTCCTGATTTACTTTTGCTAGTATGGGAGGTGTGACCTAAATTGTTCCCCTCCCACTACTGTCCCCAGCTGCACTATCCATTTGTTTATTGCTACCTAGCACCACCACACTACATTTACGACGAATGGGAAAAATCATTCTAATCTACAGTCTTGCTTGATTTATTGCACATTATTCAAACATATGATCATGTTCAATACAGTTTCTCCCACTTCATCAAGCCACAGCAATTTATTTTCACGAAATGTACAAACCACTCATCACTCTTATCTTATATCATTTTTCCTTTACATAACTACAAACACAATTTTAGGTACACAAGGAGAAAATACAGTCCACTGCCTATACATAAAAATATCTAACAAAATTTGTCACGCAAGGTACAAAAACTTAAAATATCTTTTGTACTGGAGTTAGATACAGAGTAAGTGTGCAAAGTAAAATACATTGTATTGCTATGTACACAAATATACACCAATTATTTTCACCATCTATATGCCATATTTATCAACATTTCTCCTAGTCTATCCACATAAGGAAGCCAACATTCTTATCAGACTTACCACCAATAATTTACTATTAAAAGGTGTATTAACAGGTGATTTCAAATTTACATTGGGAATCTAGGGATGGATTATTACCTTACTTCACCATTTCTAATAAAATCTTCAAAAAAGTTACTGAACCAACACAAATTAATATTTTTGCTACTCATCATACCATACTGAACTAGCTCTGGACAAACAATCCACCTATAACAATATTCTTATTTCGGGAATCACCCCATACTTTGTACTACTTTTTCAACCAAACATCATAATCTGCAACACAAAACCCTAACCTTCTACCTGCTGAAACAATATTAACAGGCACTGCTTTGAAAAGAGTTAGCCAATACAAATTTTTCTCCTGTTAAACCAGGATGGCAATACAGTACCCACCAGGCATTTTCTAAGTTGTCTCCTACATCTCTAGAATAAGTACTCAGCCAGAACCAGAAGAAAAAAAGGCAATTTTATTACTTTGCTTCCCCATGAACCTAAAATGTTTCTATCAGCTGGAGAATCAGCAGTGAAGAAATACAAATCTATTAATCACCTTGCAGACATTGCACATTATTCATCACTGAGAAAAAAATTAGTACTTGACAAGCAGTCCAAATCATCTCTCCTAATCAAACAGTACGAAGATTTTCTTGGAAATCCCAAATCTTTCTGAAGACAAAGAACCTTTCTGGAATGTCTGCATCACCTGTGACTGTGACAATAAATGGGCATCCCAACATCAGAAGTAAAACTAATGGAAACCATTCACGGAGGGCTTTTCTTCTCAAGTCTATATCATGATGCATTGCAAGTATTCAACTACTGGCTAGTTTGTATGAGATGCTGAAGTGGTAACACTGTTTATACTGTGCTGTCTGTAATGCAGTTTTCTGTTTCCTAAAACCTGTACTGAATCCTGACATTTCCGAGATGATACTCACTAGAAGCTCGCTGTAATTTTAGCATTACCTGACAAATAGTCGTAACTGGGATTTCTAGATAAATGAGAAAAAAACCTTCACATGTTATAAAACCCTGCCACATCACTTCAACTGATCTGAAAATGCTCAAAGTTATTGTCCATTATGGAACGCTTCTATATTACCTTGTTTTACTGAATTTGAACTGTTTATTAATAAACTATAAAGTTTAACTCATTAACCTTGTGATTTGTCAAAACCACTTTGTTGGCCTGCCTGGAAACAGAAATGTGCACAACTGCGTATTGCAATGAAATTAGATAGGGAATAAGAAGAAATCCAAGTAAACATACTATTTTTATGCTGTGGGCTGAGATTATGAAGCTATACACAGCTCATTTACATGTATAGACGGCCATGGTATTACAAATGAGTCAGTCATTAGCAAACTCAATGAACACACTACACCAAAAAGAAATAAAATACATGAGGGACCATATTTTCACATGTTTACAAAAATCAAGTGTGTGGAAACAGTTGTGAGATGATTATATCAAGTGGCAAAAATTGGGATTAATGGCACTAAAGATGAGCAAATAAGACAGAGAATTGTGATCAGGCTGGCTGATGTGAAACTGCCCGAAAAGATACAGCCTGACATCAATCTAACACTAGAAAAAGCAATACAAATAGCAGAGAGGATGGAATGGTAAAAATCCATAATGCTAAAATAAAACATGTAAATTGATACATGCAAAGCAAAATGCAAAGTTAATGACAAATTGCATATAATGCCAAATGTGGAGTCAGACTAAGCAAATACTTGAGAAACAGAGTGACAGTAAAACTACGTAAATGCATGAGGTGTAACTGTTAGTATAATGAGTAGAAGCAGTGCACTGCATATGGCAGAAGATATGAGAAATGTAAGAAACTGGGACATTTTGCTGTTTTTTAGAACATCAAATCAGGAATTGCTCCTAAAATGTTGATGAAACTAAACATAATGTATGAAAAGAATTAGGGATAAGTTCCTACTGCGGCAGATACAATTCATGGAGCTTTAAACTAGATACAGGGTCCAATGTTATTGTAATATTACATATACAACTTTCCCAAAGCATCACAACTGCATGAATCATAGACTGAAAACTGTAGCCCTACAGAGGTAAGTGCAAGTGTACTGGCAAATTTTTAGCCATGTCTGAGTGGAAGGGGCACAAGTCTGAGTTCTGGGTTTATGTGGAGAACGGTCACTATATAAATAATCTGTGCATTAAACTGTGACATGTGAAATGGGCTTAAGAGAGAATAAATGAAGTCAAGTGTTGACGTGCATAGTGATGCCGACTGTCTTCCTGGAATGTTGGATCACTACAGTCCATAATGGCCACGGACAATGATGGGATGAGAAAACCCATCATCTCCAACATGAACCTTTGGAAAAGTCGCTTTTAATATTTAAAAGCATGCCCAACAAGCGCACCAGAGTACATCATCATGAGGTGCATATATATTATGACAATGCCACTGGCATCTAATTAAACTGCATATGTCTAGGACTGTGAACGCCACCAGCCTCTGCTATGAATTAAGGTTACTCTGGTTAAGGAAACACCATGCCCCTGGAAGGAGAACAGTGCCATCTGCTCCTTTTACCCCAGCCCTTGTATAACCCCCTCTGACATTTATGCTAGTGCTTGAACTTGGGTCACTAGTTGACATGTGCAGTGTAAATTTAACTTTCTCTCCCACTCCCTTCCTACACCACCCACTCCCTAAAACCAGAAATTCCCTCTCTACTTACAACCCCCTCCCCCCTGCTCCACAACTATCACTCGACTACATACCTCAACCTTCTATACTAAGAATTTAACACAACTCTCCTCCTGCCCACACTACCATGGCCATGCACATCAGCCCTGCATCCTTTCTACTGCACACCCTCCTTCCCCTCTCCCTCTTCCTGCTACTCCACCTAACCTATCTGCCTAACTTCCACTATTCCCCTCCCCTACACACTACTTCTCTATACTTCTTCAAAAGAACCCTGCTTTACTTCCCACATCTTCCAAACCAACAACTCTCTCCTCTTCAGCTTCAAGATTCTCAACTTCCCAACTTTCCACCCCATCTATCACAATCCCTATACCTCATGCATGCCTTTTTTCAACTCCACTATTGCTTCCAAACATTGTAACCATGTGCTCAAAGTCATGTCTATCCTCCTCTCAGGTAGGACCTAACCCCAGTTCCCCATCAAACCAAGACTCATATCAATCTCCTACCCCTACTCACCCCCCCCCCATTAATCTCTTCTTCTCACAACAATTAATGCCCAAAGCCTGTGTAACAAACTACCTGCCTTCCATGCCTGGCTCTCTCATAACCTCCCTGGCATAGTAGCAGTCACAGAAACTTGATTCAAACCCCATCTGAAAGACTCAGAAATAACCTCCCCAACTATAAACTAATTAGAAATGACAGACCCCACAAAAAAGGAGGTGGAGTAGCATTAGTCTTTTTCTCCTCCCTAACAGTAACACCATATACTAACCCTATACCGAAATTCAGTAGAGCCAAATTGACCCTAGCCCTCCTAAAAATCAACAACCACAAAAATATAGCCATAGCCACCCTTTACATCCCTCCTGGAAATAATATTCCCCTACTAGAAGACATACTTTCTTGGTTCTCTGCTAATATCTCCAATGAAACTACCATCCTAGGAGATGTTAACATTAACTGGTCTTCCATTCAATCAAGCATCAGCTCCCACGCCATCAACTTATACAACTTCTCCCAAAAAGTTAATACTCCTACTAGACCTAACAAAAACAACTCTTCAGGAGACAGCCTAGATTGGATATTAGTTTTGTACCCTAAAAATATCTCAGACAGTGGCACTTTGCCTGATTCTCTCAGTGACCACTTACCTGCCTTCATTCATCGCATCCCCTCACCTATACACTTAGAACATAACTATATCTTAACCAATAATCTCAAAGATTTCAACACAAAATCCTTTTCAGATAACCTAAAACTAATAAACTGGAACTCTCTGAAAACTCTTCCTCTTGATGATGCAGTCACTCACGTTAACACTATATTTACCAACCTTCTAAACTCCTGTACCCCTCCCAGAAATATAAGAGTAAAATCCACGAGTGTCCCATGGCTTTCCAAAGGCACCCTAACCCTCATGCATACTTGTGACAAAGCATGGAAACACCACCAAAAACTTAAAACACTCCACAAACTCACCAAATACAAACAACTCCGCAATAAAGTAAAAAAAAAAAAAAAGTACAGTTTTGTACCTACCATAAATGTAGATGTTCGAAGATCCACATTGCTGCAGTCCTAACACTTGGGTAGTCCGCTGTCCCAGTCGGCCCGAATACCAAAGTATAAGGCTGACGTCGGTCAAGGCGCATTAGTCTGACGTCAGGGTACAAATGCGCATGACCGACGTCATATCCTCAGTCTTTTCTTGCCACAGATGTCAGAAGACCCTAAAAAGATAAGGCCAAACCAAAAAAAAAAACCACAACACACCAAACACCCCTGTACCAAATATATATACAATATATACAAAGTCAGAAAGGTACAATCCCACCCACACAACCACCCCTAAACACAGAGGGGAAGGAGGGAGGGTAAATTGGACTGCAGCAATGTGGATCTTCGAACATCTACATTTATGGTAGGTACAAAACTGTACTATGTTCTTCATCTCACATTGCTGCAGTCCTAACACTTGGGTAGAATCCCAAAGCAGAGGTAAGGGAGGATGGCAAATCACAAAGAAGCAGGAGCTGCCAACATGCCCTGTAAAATAGCAGTGGCAAAACCAGCCCTAGATTTAGAGTAGAGAGGAAGGTGGTAATGCTTAGAGAAAGTATGCACTGAACTCCAAGTAGCTGCCTCCAAAATATCCTTAGTTGCCACCCCCCTTAGAAATGCTGTTGAAGTGGCAGTAGCCCTAGTGGAATGAGGCCTAATCCCAGCTGGAATCTCCTTGCCATGATGGGAGTAACAGAAAGTAATGCAAAACCCAATCCACTTAGAAATAGTTTGTTTTGACACAGGCTTGCCCTGAGAACTCAAAGCAAAAGAAACAAACAACTGCTGAGACTGCCTAAAATCCTTAGTCCTGCTTAAATAATAACGCAACTGCCTGTGTACATCTAAAGTGTGCAAAATCTTTTCCCCCTTATTTTGGGGATTTGCATAAAAAGTAGGCAAATGAATAGTTTGGTTTAAAGCCACACTAGAAACCACTTTAGGCATAAAGGAAGGATTAGTACGTAAAGATACCCTATCCTTATGAAAAATCAAGAAAGGCTCAACCGCCATAAGGGCCTGCAATTCAGACACCCTTCTTGCAGAGGTAATGGCTAACAAAAAGCAGTCTTCCATGACAAATATTTCAATTCAGCAGTAGCTGCAGGCTCAAAAGGTTGTAGAGTGAGTTTCTCCAACACAAAATTGAGGTCCCAAGCAGGAGTAGGAGCTCTACGTAGGGGTCTTATATTCTTTGCCCCTCTAAGAAATTGCTTGAACAAAGGATGAGAAAACAATGGTGGGTCACAATCATAGTGAGCTGAAATTGCTGCAGCATGAATCTTAATGGAAGAGAAAGACAAACCTTTGTCCAATAACTCAGTAAGATATTGAAGAGCCACACTCAAATTAGGCTCAGAAACATCCAAATCCTTTGCTGCACTCCAAAATAAAAATCTCTTCCATTTTTCTGCGTACACTTTCCTTGTACTAGGTCTTCTGGCTTCCATAATCACATTCAAAACTTGTTGAGGAAGCTGAGACCTGCTATGGTTCAAAACAGAATATGCCAGGCTGTTAGATGAAGAGAGTGAAGCTTGACATTGAGTAGATGACCGTCCTTCTGAGACAATAGGTGCGGAATCAAAGGTAAGGGCCATGGAGGCTTCCTTACCAGACTTCTCAGTAATGGGTACCAGTGCTGCCGAGGCCAATCTGGAGCTATTAAAATCATCCTTGGCTTGTCTTGTCTGACCTTTAGGAGTACCTTTGGGAGGAGAGGCAGAGGTGGAAAGGCATACACATGAAGATTTTTCCAACTGAAAGAAAGAGCATCCACTTTCCAAGCTGTGTAATGAAACCTTTTCGTGCAAAACTTTGGCAGCTGGTGGTTTAGTGGAGAAGCGAACAGATCTATGTCTGGAGTTCCCCATGACACTGTCAATTTCTGAAATACATGAAGATCCAGTTTCCACTGTGGGGATCCATGATTTGCCTGCTTAACACATCTGCTAAGGAGTTCTGTTCTCCCGGCAGAAACCTTGCTTGAAGATTCAGTTGCAAGCTTAGCGCAGTCTCCCACAAAATCATTGCTTGCCTGCATAGAGGATAAGAATGTGTTCCCCCTTGTTTGTTGATGTACCACATGACAGTTGTGTTGTCTGTTAGAATCAACACCTGCCCTGGAAGAAGTAAATCCTTGAAAGCCATTAATGCAAACTGGACTGCTAACATCTCCTTCATGTTGATATGTAGATGCTGCAGTCTGGCAGGCCACTTGTCTTGTATCCACTTTCCATTCAGATGAGCTCCCCAAGCTGTGTCTGAGGCATCTGTCGTTAGAATCTGACTCGCCTCTGGCGGGTCACAGAGAGTCCCTTGTTTAGGTGACATTCCTGAGCCCACCACAAAAATTCCTTTTGAATGCAAGGGATTATTTGAATGACAGTGTCCAAATCCTGGCAGTGCTGTGTCCATACATTTTTGAGATACCATTGCAGCTTCCTCATATGCAGTTTGGCATTGGGAAGCACCAGAATACAAGATGCCATGAACCCTAAGGCTTGAAGGACTGTCCTTGCAGTCAGCCCGGACTGATGAGATAGTTGATGGAAGTAAAGAAAGATTCTTTTGTTTGTCCGGGGTTAAAAGGCCATCTGGGTTGCTGTATTCAGTCTCACACCCAGAAAGCACATGTCTTGAGAGGGTACTAGACTGGACTTTATTTCGTTCACAGAATACCCTAGGCATCTTAGCACTGCTATCACATATTCCAAATGCTGAAGAAGCCGTCCTTCCTTGAGCCAGAATCAGGCAGTCGTCCAAATAAGGATAGATTTGTATTCCTTTTAGCCTGAAGAAAGCTATCACTGGAGCCAGAACTTTTGTGAATACTCTGGGCAGTAGATAAGCCAAAGGGCAATGCAGAGAACTGATAATGAGAATTCCCAGCTCGAAAGCAGATACTTCCTGCAAATTAGTCTGATAGGAACATGAAGGTAAGCTTCCTTGAGATCCAAAGTTACCATCCAGTGATCTTTGCCCAGCAGAGGTAAAAGCTGTTGTAACGTCAACATTTTGAACTTGGGAATGTCCAGATAAGTGTTGAGGATAGATAAATCCAAAATTGGTCTCCACGTGTTCCCCTTTTTGGTACTAGGAACAGGCGTGAATAAAATCCTAGGCCCCTTTCTGGCACAGGAACCGGCTGAATGGCCCCTATTTGGAGTAACAGAGAAATTTGCTTGTGAGCCTCTTTTCTTTGTTGAGGAGGAATGTCTGGCATGCCTTTGAAAGGAGGCAAGGTATGGAAATAAAACCTGTAACCGTGGTGAATGATATCCAATACCCATCTGTCTTGGGTAATTAAACTCCAGTTTTCTTTGAAAAGTGCCAACCTTCCTCCCAAAGGTGCTGCCAGATGAGAAGATTCTGGCAGCTGAAAAGGCAGGTCATTGGGTCTGTTCTGAAAGGACTGACCCCTGCCCTCACCAGAAGACTGAGCAGGTGAACTCCCTGTTCTAGGCCTAAAAGAACCTTGAGCTCTGCCCCTACCACGTCTAGACCTACCCCTAGCCTGGGAATCATAAGCAGGATATGTCCACCCCTTGGTAGGCCAATTTCTACTAAACTTCGGAGGCTGAACCTGCAAAAAATCTTTAACAGTCTGCATAGACTTAGCCTTGTCTTCCATTTTCTTCAGAACTGCTTCCACAGGCGAACCAAACAACACATCAGATTGTAAAGGAGCATCTAAAATCCTTGTCTTAACATGCTCAGCTAAATTCTGATCCCTCAGCCAGGCGTGCCTGCGAAGAACCGAACCAGTGGCAGCCACCCTCGAAGAGGCCTGTACAGCATCAAAACCACATTGCAAAGAATGCTTACCCACCTGTTCAGAAACATGAACTAAATCCTGCAACTCTTTACACTCAATACCTTCCGCCAGAGCATCTACCTTAGACTTTAATTGAGAAAGGAGATAATTTTGGTATTTCAACATGTGAAACTGGCAATTCAAAGCCCTCATGGCTAAAGTGGAAGAAGTATACACTTTCTTTCCCCATCTATCCAAAGCCCTTGCCTCTTTATCTGGAGGAACAGGATTTTTAACAACAGAAGCCTTAACACCTTTAGGCCCCTGGGAAACAGTTTCTGGGTCTGCCCTAGGACTCTTAAAAAGATACTTATGAGCTTCAGGCACCCTATAATATCTATCCGGTTTAACTGGAGCAGGGGGCAAAGAATCAGGGTTCAGAGAAGCCTCTGCAAAAACATCTTCCACCACATCCAGAACAGGAGGTATAGCTAAAGGCCTATGCTGGGGTAGAAACAAAAATTCCCTAAGCCTTTTCCTGGAATCAGAGAAATCTTGACCTTCCCATTTAAAATGCTCCCTCATGGAATGAAGAGTCTCTGAAAAAGAAAAATCCTCAGGAGGAGAAGCAGAAGGAGTAGAATCATCTACATCAGAATCAGAGTAAGGAGAATACTCCTGCAAGTCTTCAGCCGAAGACTCAGAAGCATCCGAACCCTGGTCCAAACTCCCAAGCTCAGGTTCCACCCTAGGCCTCTTATCAGGAGGGGGCATAGAACCTCTAATCATTGTAATCAAATCTTCTGCCATCTTAAGCATATGCTTCTTAGGCACAGACCCTGAAGAACTAGGGGTAACACCTGAAACAAAACCTGGCCTGCCCCTGGGAGAAGCCCTGGAAACAGAAGGGGAGGGCCTAACCACCTTAGGAAGGGAGGGAAGAACAGCTACCTGAGAAGCCCCTTCAGCCTGGCCTACCTCCTGAGAGGTCACATCTTGCAATAATAAAGTCTCTCCCTGGGACTCCAAAGAAACTTCTGGCTGAACCTCCGGCTCCACGAGCCCTCTAAAGAACCGGGCGTTGGACGGGTTCTTCCAACCTAGGCTTTGCTGCTTTGTCCTTGCACTTTTTTAGGCGAAGCGGGCGGAGCATCCGGCGGCATTTTATAATTACACCGCTTCCCGAAACTAACCTGGCACAATCTAATCTTCTCTTTATAGTGCGTTTGTTAAATCTAGCACAAGAGCGACAGCCAACAACGTCGTGCTCAGGCCCTAAACAAGGTATACACAAGGTATGGTAATCCCTATGAGGTATCTGTTTCCCACAAGAAATACAGTTATTCACTTTTTCTGACATCCGGTAAAATACTGAGGCAAGAAAAAACAAAATATTCCCCAGCGGGTACTTAGCCAACTTTGATTCGGTCTGAAACTCCGACTTGGAAAATCTCAGAACGCCAACCTGCACTTGCGCTGCTTCTGCATCGGACCATGCGGCAAAAGACTGAGGATATGACGTCGGTCATGCGCATTTGTACCCTGACGTCCTGACGTCAGACTAATGCGCCTTGACCGACGTCAGCCTTATACTTTGGTATTCGGGCCGACTGGGACAGCGGACTACCCAAGTGTTAGGACTGCAGCAATGTGAGATGAAGAACATCTAATTGTGTCTGACCACAAATCCTACTATTCTCAACTCCAAACCAACAGTAAATTCAATCCAAAAAGATTCTGGAATAGTATTACCAACCTCCTAACTCCTGGCCAAAAAACTAATCCCTGCCCTGCCCTGACCCCTACTCCACAGACCACTGCATTGCCTCCAAATTCAACACCTTCTTCATAGACTCTGTTACTAATCTCACCACATCCTTCCCCCACAACTCTAGTGCTCCATCAACTATTTCCCATAACCCCCCCTCCCCTAACACTCTCTCTCCCCACCCCTCTCTCTTCTCCTTCAAACCCATCCCACTATCCACTATAAAAAATATCTTCAAAAACTAAAACCCTTTTCAAATGCCCCTGAAAACCTTCCAACTAACTTCCTCAAACTAGCTGCTGATGGCATTGCACTCCCTATCTGCATATTAATCAACCAGTCTGGCCAAGAATCCTATGTACCCCTTCTCTGGAAAAAAGTCTACATCATTCCCTTACATAAAGGAGGCAACAACACTGACATCGCCACCCTCCTATCCTTTCTCGAAAACATCAACCACCCCCGTGATTCTGGTAATATTGTCTCTGCTCTTTTCCTAGACCTTTCTAAGGCCTTTGATACAATATCCCACACTTTTCTTCTTTCTAAGCTCACACAACTCAGTCTCTCTCCCTCCTCACTGAATTGGTTTCCCAGTTATCTCTGTGATAGACAATAAGCCGCCAAATGGAATAATGCCACCTCACCTTACCTTAACAATCAGACTGGTGTCCCCTAAGGATCTATCCTGGGCCCTCTGCTATTCAATATCTTCAAAAATGACTTCTTTAAATGTATCCCCCTCAGCCAAACTCATCCAATATGCAGACGACTCTACCATTATTTGATCTGCCAACTCCCTACCTAAACTTGTTCAATTAACACAATCAGCATTTAACAGCACAGACACTTGGATGCAAAATAACCACTTAGCCCTTAATGCATCCAAAACAAAAATCATGATTTTTACCCCTTCTAAAAACTCTAAGATAGAAACTCCTTTTCCATAGTTCGCCGTAATAATACCCCCATCAAAATAGTCTCCCATACTAAACTTCTTGGTGTCATTATTGATAAGCAGTTAAAAATTCGACCTTCATCTCCAAGCCAACATTTAAGAAAACCCATAAGAAACTAGAAATGCACTACAAGCACAATCGCATCCTCACACCATCAACTAAGCTTACCCTCTATACCACATAATTCCTTCCTTCCCCTATTGTATGGGGCTCCTCTCCTCACCAACCTGCAAGCAGCACTCAAAGGCAAACTAGCATGCTGCTACAACATAACTGTCAAATTTGGCACCGATTCTAAATCCCTCTCACACCACTGTTACTCCGTACACTCCCTGAACTGGCTAGAACTCCCTCACTACCTATCTTACATTCAACTCTCCACTGCCCACAAACTCATTTTCAACCCTTCTGACTGCCCCTTCCTCTCCTCCATCCTCACTATGCATCTCCCCACCTGCACCCTCAGATCTAATGATCAAAACCTCCTTGGTGTACACAAACCATCACATAAGCCCAGGTCAACTTTTTTCCTTCTCCTTTGCACACAAATGGAATTCACTCTCTCCCCTCATCCGTACTACACAAAATCTTTCCTCTTTCAAGCCACAGTTGCACTCTTATTTCTCCTCTTCATGGGAATGCTCCTGCTCTCACCCATCCTAAACCCCCACCTTCACTCCTCCTCCTCCTCTTTTCATACTGCCCTATCCTAGCTCAATTATGCTTTCTGCCAGCCGCAAATGGGGTGGGGGACAAATGTACACTTCCTTTTGCAATCTTCTACTGAAGTACTGTTATTGTTTGCATTACCCCCTGCCTATCCCTCAGTTGTCCGTACCTAAACATACTGTATTACATCCTTATTCCTGTATTTTGTGATACTTCCTGCCTGGCCATCAATTGTTTGCATTTAAACATACTGCATTATACCCTTACCACTCTTATATTACGTGTTGCTCACAAACATTTTAAACTATTACTTTACTTAATCTCTGTATAACTACCTGTTATATTTTTATTTTTTGTGTAAATTTAAATATATAATGTGGAGCTTTTCTCCCCGGGCCTCCATTGAAAAAGGGCTCACCTCGGCCCAATGGACTTTCCCAGTTAACAAACTTTAAATAAATAAAAACAAATAAATAAAAAAATGCGATCACAGTGATGTTATGACACTATCACAGTGTCTGTACGTTACAACCAAAACAAGTGCAGTGTGATTGTGATCACAGTGATGTGATGACACTATCATAGTCTCTGTACATTACAACCACAACAGATAGAGTGTAAATGTGATCACAGTGATGTGATGACACTATCACAGTGTCTGTACGTTACAACCAAAACGAGTGCAGTGATGTGATGACACTATCACAGTGTCTGTATGTTACAACCAAAACAAGTGCAGTGTAAATGTGATCACAGTGATGTGATCAGGGCCGGATTTTCGTATAGGCTAACTAGGCTTCAGCCTAGGGCCTCAAGATCAAGAGGGGCCTACATTCAAAATGTTAGTAAAATTAAAATTACACTATTCTACAAACAGTGAACACTAAAACACTGAACCAAAAATAAGGAGAAATTCTACGCATATGACTAATAAACAAACATAAAAATGTATTGGTTAATCAATGCCTTCGGCTCATTGGGTCTGTTCGCTTGTATATACTAGATTGCACCAAAGTATAGTTCATACGTTCACTGATTGCTATGGAAAATATTGACATGCCTTATGCTACTAAGCTCGGGTTTGTTCTTGCATAAATAAAGTGCAGATTGGTGTAAACTGGAACAGACAAACGAACAGACCTATTGATATCCCGACGTTCGGTTATATTCGTGTTACTTCGATAATATGAAAGACTTGTTAATGTTATTAGAAAAGATTATTATTTTAGGATTGCATACACGATCATTTGATTCTCGCCTTTTGAGTTCAGTAGGTTCAATACTTCAGTGAAGTGTTTATAGACTGTTGAAAAATTTGTTTGTGACAATATCTTCATCTTATTTATGCACAATAATTAATAACTCAAATATTTTGTTCTAGATTCTAATCTAAGAATGAGTAAAAGATTTGAAAGTGGCGCTTGCAAATGCAAGAAAAAGAAGCTACAAGAGTATGAGGCAAAGAAGCTAACACCGATTACTGCTTACATGCATGTGCCAACTAGTACTACTCAATTGGAAGCAATGCAGCACGTTGTATATGACGACACGGCCGTTGCACCAACTCAAAGTGAAAATATGGAACTAATTCAAGAGCAACTTACTGAACACAAATATACAAACGAGCCACAAGAAAATAATACGAATATTCAGAATTTATTTCAGACACCTAATGAGAAACATCATGTTCAAGATGTTGCAAATTTAGATAGTGATGTCAAATATATGTCTACTGTAACAGATGTTGGCTTGTGGACAAATTTATCGCAAAATGATGCATCATATTGGGTAGAGAAGGGCCCTTCTCAAGTTCAGTATCACTGTGGACAATTTTTAAATTCTAAGCGAGAATATAAGAATCAGTCCAGATTTTGTACAAAAGCAATTTTTTATTCAACAAAAGCCAATGGAGAAAAATATACCCTAGAATGGCTTGTGTACTCTCCCTCAAAAGGCCGCGTTTTTTGCTTTGTTTGTAAACTCTTTCCAAATATTGCATCTTCTGCAACAACATTAACTTCTGAAGGGTTTAATGATTGGAAAAATCCTGCTATCATTCAAACTCATGAAAATTCGGAAAATCATAGGAATGCTATGTTAACGTACTTAACAAGAGCAAAAGGGAAAACTTTAACTTCAAAGCTAGAGGAAGAAATAAGAAAAGAGCAGCAATACTGGCGTTACGTTACAGAAAGAGTTTTCGCTGTAATTTGCACTCTTGCAGAGTGAGGCTTACCATTTAGAGGAGACAGTGAAAAGTTTGGAACTCCAAATAACGGCAATTACTTTGGTCTTCTAGAACTAGTAGCAAAATTCGATCCATTTTTAAGAGATCATATCGATCGATATGGAAATACTGGCTCAGGAAAAATTTAATACCTGTCTAAAAAGTACAGTTTTGTACCTACCATAAATGTAGATGTCCGAAGATCCACATTGCTGCAGTCATAACTTGTGGGTAGTCCGCTGTCCTCGGTCGGCCCGAATACCAAAGTATTAGGCTGGCTTCGGTCATGGTCGCTCAGATCTGACGTCAGTACGCCTTGGTACTAAAGCGCATGACCAACGTCATATCCCCAGTCTTTCTTGCCCCAGATGTCAGAAGGCCCTAAAAAGAAAGGCCATAGCCAAAAAACAGAGAAACATCCAACCACCCATGTACAAACAATATTTACAACCCAAAACACACAACCACCCCAAACTACAGTGGGGAAGGAGGGAGGGTAAATTGGACTGCAGCAATGTGGATCTTCGAACATCTACATTTATGGTAGGTACAAAACTGTACTATGTTCTTCATCTCACATTGCTGCAGTCATAACTTGTGGGTAGAATCCCAAAGCAAAGGTGAAGGGAGGTTGGCAAAATTATAAAGCATTGGGAGCTGCTAACATGCCCTGTAAAACTGCAGTGGCAAACCCAGCCCTAGATTTGGAGTAAAGAGGGAGATGGTAATGTTTAGAGAAAGTGTGCACTGAACTCCAATTAGCTGCTTCCAAAATATCTTTAGTAGCTACACCCCTTAAAAAAGCAGTAGAAGTGGCAGTAGCCCTAGTGGAATGAGGTCTGATTCCAGCCAGAATCTCCTTACCATGATGAGAATAACAAAAAGCAATACAATGGCCAATCCACTTAGAAATAGTTTGTTTAGAAACAGGTTTCCCCTGAGATCCCAATGCAAAAGAAACAAACAACTGTTGAGACTGTCTGAACCCTTTCGTTCTGCTCAAATAGTAACGCAACTGCCTGTGAATATCCAAAGAGTGCAAAATTTTTTCCCCTTTATTTTGGGGATCAGCATAAAATGTAGGCAAATGAATAGATTGGTTCAAGGCCACATTTGAAACAACTTTAGGCATAAAAGTAGGGTTAGTACGTAGGGATACCCTATCCTTATGAAAAATCAGGAAGGGCTCAACTGCCATTAGAGCCTGTAATTCAGATACCCTTCTAGCAGGCGTAATGGCCAACAAAAAAAGCAGTCTTCCAAGACAAAAACTTCAACTCAGATGTAGCTGCAGGTTCAAAAGGAGGTAAAGTGAGCTTTTCCAACACAAAATTGAGATCCCAGGAAGGAGTAGGAGCTCTACGTGGGGGTCTTATGTTCTTTGCCCCTCTAAGAAATTGCTTAAAGGATGAGAGAACAATGGTGGGTCACAGTCATAGTGAGCAGAAATGGCTGCAGCATGAACTTTTACAGAGGAGAAAGACAAACCTTTGTCTAGTAATTCTGTAAGATACTGAAGAGAAACACTCAAATTAGGTACTGAAACATCAAAGCTCTTTGCTTGGCTCCAAAGAAAAATTCTCCTCCATTTATCAGCATAAACTTTCCTTGTACTAGGCTGTCTGGCCTCCAAAATAACATCCAAAACTTGTTGAGGAAGCTGCGACCCTCCAGGGTCTAGAACATAATATGCCAGGCTGTCAGATGCAGAGACTGTATCCTGACATTGAGGAAATGATTGCCTGCCTGGGACAAAAGGTGTGGAATTGATGGCAAAGGCCAAGGAGGCTGCCGTACTAAACTCCTCAGCAGAGGGTACCAGTGCTGACGTGGCCAATCTGGAGCTATTAGAATCATGGAGGGCTTGTCCTGTCTGACCTTCAAGAGTACCCTGGGAAGGAGAGGCAGAGGAGGGAAAGCATAGACGTGAAGATTGTTCCAACTGAATGATAGAGCATCGACTTTCCAAGCTTTTGGATGAAACAGCTTTGTGCAAAACTTTGGCAGCTGGAAATTTAGTGGAGAAGCGAACAGATCTATGCCTGGAGTCCCCGAAAGCACTGTCAACTGTCGAAATACATGAGGATCCAATTTCCACTCGTGGGGATCCACCATCTGTCTGCTCAAAACATCCGCTAAGGAGTTCTGTGCTCCTGGCAGAAACCTTGCCTGAAGAGTGAGGTGCAAACTGAGAGCAGTCTCCCACAAAATCATAGCTTGCCTGCAAAGAGGGTACGAATGGGTTCCCCCTTGCTTGTTGATGTACCACATGACAGTTGTGTTGTCTGTTTGAATCAACACGTGTCCTGGTTGAAGTAGATCCTTGAAAGCCATCAATGCAAATTGGACTGCTAACATCTCCTTCATGTTGATATGCAAATGTTGAAGTCTGGCAGGCCATGTGTCTTGAACCCATTTTCCATTGAGGTGTGCTCCCCAAGCCTTGTCTGAGGCATCTGTTGTTAAGATCTGACTCGCCTCTGGTCGGGTCACAGAGAGTCCCTTGTTTAGGTGACATTCCTGAGCCCACCACAAAAATTCCTTTTGAATGCAAGATATTATCTGAATGACAGTGTCCAAATCGTGGCAGTGTTGAGTCCACACACTTTTGAGATACCATTGTAGCTTCCTCATATGCAGTTTGGCATTGGGAAGCACCAGAATACAAGATGCCATGAACCCCAAGGCTTGAAGGACTGTCCTTGCAGTCAGCCTGGACAGGAGAGACAATTGTTGGAAGTACTGGGTAAGATTTCTTTGCTTGTCCGGGGTCAAAAACGCCATCTGAGAGGCTGTATTCAGTCTCACACCCAGAAAGCACATGTCCTGAGAGGGTACTAGACTGGACTTTATTTCGTTCACAGAATACCCTAGGCACCTTAACACTGCCATAACATACTGAAGATGGTGAAGTAGCTTGTCTTTGTCTTGAGCAAGAATCAGGCAATCGTCCAAATAAGGATAAATTTGTATTCCTCTTAACCTTAAGAAGGCTATTACTGGAGCCAGAACTTTTGTGAACACCCTGGGCGCAGTAGATAAGCCAAAGGGCAATGCAGAGAACTGATAATGTAAAGTCCCAGCCCGAAAACGCAGGAATCTCCTGCAGCTGGGTCTGATAGGAATATGAAGATAAGCTTCCTTGAGATCCAGAGTTACCATCCAGTGATCTTTGCCTAGCAGAGGCAGAAGTTGTTGCAAAGTCAACATTTTGAATTTTGGAATGTCCAGGTATGTGTTGAGAATAGACAAATCCAGAATTGGCCTCCAAGTGTTTCCTTTCTTTGGTACAAGAAACAGGCGAGAATAAAATCCTAGGCCCACTTCTGACGGAGGGACCTGCTGGATAGCCCCCATTTGTAGAAGTAAAGAAATCTGTTTGTGAGCCTCTACCCTTTGCTGAGGAGGAACGTCTGGCATGCCTTTGAAAGGGGGCAATGTGTGGAAATAAAACTTGTAGCCTCGGTTTATAATGTCCAACACCCATTTGTCCTGGGTGACTAAAAGCCAATTTTGCCTGAAAAGTGCCAACTTTCCTCCCAGAGGAGCTGCCAGACAGGAAGGATCGGGCAGCTGAAGATGCAGGTCATTGGGTCTGTTTACGAAAGGACTGGCCCCTGCCCTCACCTGTAGACTGTGCAGGGGAACTCCATGTCCTAGGCCGAAAAGAACCCTGTGCATGAGCTCTGCCCCTACCACGTCTAGATCTGCCCCTAGACTGTAAATCAGAAGAAGGGTAAGCCCATCCCTTAGTAGGCCAATTTCTGCTAAACTTAGGGGGCTGCACCTGCAAAAAATCCTTAACAGTCTGCATAGACTTAGCTTTGTCTTTCATTTTCTTCAAGACTGACTCCACAGGAGAACCAAACAAAACTTCAGACTGAAGGGGAGCATCCAAAATTCGAGCTTTAACATGCTCTAACAAGTTCTGATCCTTGAGCCAGGTGTGCCTATGAATAACTGATCCAGTGGCAGCCACCCTGGAAGAGGCCTGTAAAGCATCAAAACCACACTGCAAAGAATGCTTACCCACCTGATCAGAGGCATGAACCAAATCCTGTAATTCTTTACACTCTATGCCCTCTGCTAAAGCATCTACCTTAGATTTCAACTGACTAAGGAGAAAATTCTGGTACTTCAGCATATGAAACTGGCAATTCAAAGCCCTCATTGCAAGAGTGGAAGAGGTATACACTTTTTTACCCCACCTATCCAAAGCTCTGGAGTCTTTATCCATAGGAACTGGATTCTTTACAACAGAAGCCCTGACACCCTTAGGTCCCTGGCTAATAGTTTCTGGGTCAGCCCTAGGGCTCTTATACAAATATTTATGAGCCTCTGGCACCCTGTAATACCTGTCTGGCTTAACCGGTGCAGGAGGCAAAGAGTCTGGATTAAGGGAAGCCTCAGAGAAAACATCCTGAACAACATCCAAAACAGGAGGTATAGCCAAGGGCCTAAGTTGTGGTAAAAATAAGAATTCCCTAAGCCTCTTCGGAATCTGAGAAATCTGACCTTCCCATTTAAAATGTTCCCTCATAGAATGCAGGGTTTCTGAAAAAGAAAAATCCTCTGGAGGGAAGCAGAAGGACTAGAATCCTCTGCGTCTGAATCAGAGTAAGGGGAAAATCCTGAATGTCTTCAGCCGAAGACTCTGAGTAATCTGAAGAATGTTCCAATCCTTCCACCTCTGGCTCTACCCTAGGCCTCTTATCTGGAGGGGGCATAGAACCTCTGATCAAGGAAATCAAATCTTCTGCCATTTTAAGCATGTGTTTTTTAGGTACAGAACCTGCAGAACTAGGACTGACGCCAGAGGAAGACAAACCAGGCCTGGCCTTGGAAGGTACCTTAGAGACAGAGGGAGAAGGCCTAACCACCTTATGTAAAGAAGGGATTACAGCAACCTGAGAGGCCCCCTCAGCCTGACCCGACTCCTGAGAGACCACATCCTGCAATATTAAAGGTTCCCCCTGAGACTCAACTGAAACCTCGGCTGGATCCACGGATTCCACCGTGGTTTCTAAAGAACCGGCGTCCGGAACGGACGACTCATCCTGCTTGGATTTTAACAATTTCTCCTTAGCGGTAGCGGGCGTCGGAGGATCCGACGGCATATTGTAATTACACCGCTTACCGAAGACAAGCCTAGCACACTCTAACCTACGTTTAATGGTGCGCTTATTAAATTTAGCACAAAAGCGACACCCGACTACGTCATGCTCAGGCCCCAAGCAAGGAATACAGAGAGAGTGGTAATCCCTATGAGGTATCTGTTTCCCACAAGAAATACAATTATTCACTTTTTCTGACATCCGGATTTAACTGAGGCAAGAAAAGACAAAAATATTCCCCAACGGGGTACTTAGCCAACTTGGTTTTCGGTCTGAAACTCAGAATACGAAAATTTCAGGACGCCGAACGGCACTTGCAAACGCTGCTTCTGCTTCGGACCATGCGGCAAGAAAGACTGGGGATATGACGTCGGTCATGCGCTTTAGTACCAAGGCGTACTGATGTCAGATCTGAGCGACCATGACCGACGCCAGCCTAATACTTTGGTATTTGGGCCGACCGAGGACAGCGGACTACCCACAAGTTATGACTACAGCAATGTGAGATGAAGAACATCTATATGTGAGGAAATTATTCATCTTATGGCAAATAAAGTGAAAGACACAATTGTGGCGGAAGTGAAAAAGGCTGGCTATTTTAGCTATTCAGTAGATTCCACTCCTGACATATCTCATACTGATCAGTTGACCTTAATTATTAGATATGTGTCACCTGAAGACGGTTTGCCAACTGAGAGATTTTTAACTTTCCTTGAGCTAAAAGATCACTCAGGGGGAAAGCATAGCTAATTTAGTATTTAACTATATCACTACTGAACTTGAAATTGATTTCAGAAAATGCCGAGGACAGTCTTATGATAATGCAGCCAATATGGCTGGTAGATACAATGGTATGCAGCAAAAAATTATCGAAAAAAAACAAGTTTGCAAGACTTGTTCCATGAGTTGGTCACTCTTTAAATTTAGTAGGTCGTTCAGCTGTTGATTGTTGCCTTGATGCTGTTAATTTTTTTGGTGTTGTGAACGAAGTTTATATCTTTTTTTCGTCTTCCACAAAAAGATGGGCAGTTCTGAAATCACATTTGAAACCTCATTCTAAAGTGCCTAAATATTTATCAGACACTAGGTGGGAGGCACATGCAAAAGCTACAGAAGCTATTTTAGAAAATTACAATGATATCACCGATGCACTCAATTATTTACATTCAGATAATAATACAAAGGGTGATACTAGATTGAGGGCCAACAATCTTTTAGAGAAGATGGAACAATTTGAATTTGTGTTTATGCTCCATTTCTGGAATCGAATACGGAGACATTTTTCAAAAGTAAATAAAATTCTTCAAAGCCCTAATATTTTACTGAGTAGTTGTGCAGATTGGTACAGGTCACTTTTGAATATTTTACGTGGAATTAGGGAAGATTTTGATGCACTTGAGCAACAAGCAAAAAACACGTTGCCAAATACTGAATATAGAACTGCCAGAAGGATAATAAGAAGTAAAAGGCAAGGGAATTACGAAAATTCATCTGACCCTGATGCCTTAGACGAACTCTCAAGAGATAAATTTAGGATTAAATCATTTATTCCTATATTAGATGCACTAGAATCAAATTTAGGAAGAAGAGCTTCTGTTTATGATGTAGTAAAAATATTTTCCTTTCTTGCCGATTTTACATTATCAAAGGTAGAACTTCAAAGAGGTGTTGAGCTGTTAATGCAAGAATACCCAGAAGATGTCAACCAAAATCTTACTGAAGAACTATTTCATTTCCACACATATGTGAGACAAATGCATAAGCCTTCAAAAAATTCCACATTGTCGCATACAGACTTGTATCAAATAATATTCAAAGAAAATATTCAAGTGGCCTTCCCCAATGTGGAATCAATCTTACTGCTGTTTCTCAGTTTAATAGTCACTAATTGTACTGGAGAAAGGTCATTATTAATTAAGAAGCACAATGACCCAGACAAGGTTGTCTTCATTGAGTATTTTGTGCATCGAAAATGAGACCTTCAGAAAAATAGATTTTGATGAACTTACAGAAGAATTCTGTGTGAAAAAGTTTAGAAAGAAATTCTTCTAATCTTCTATTTCGTTTTAAATGTATACTTGGATTGAATCAGTTCTTAAATAAAATAACTATTAACATAAAATTTAATATGATATACAATTTGATATTTTCTTTTTTGTGATCTGGATTTTGTTTGAATAAAGTTCCATTTTTGGTTTAGTTTAAGACTTAAAATTCATAATAATTCATACTTAAACTTTAAATGCGAATTATTATGAAATAAATTTATCTGAATTGAATTTGGTTTAATCTTCAATGTATTGAATATATTTAATTTAATAGAAAATATGATAATTGTTATTGCATATTTTATTTTCGTAGTCAAAGATTTTCATTATTTGAATTTTGTTTCTTTGTAAATGTTGTGTGTTATGTTTGATTAGTTATTGTTACAAGTACTATATATGGTGCTAAGAATAAATGTCCAATTAAGTGTTCTCGACTTTTATTTATTATCCGTGCCACATTTTTTATAAAGGTTAGTACCAATCACAACATGTTTCATTTAACATATTGATATATATCACAGTAATGATGTATTTTATTATCTCTCATGTAATTTACAAACTTAAAAATGGGAGGTGAAAGGGCCTTATAAGTGGAATAGCCTAGGGCCTCTTTTCATCTAAATCCGGCCCTGGATGTGATGACAATATCACAGTGTTTGTACGTTACAACCAAAACAAGTGCAGTGTAAATGTGATCACAATGATGTGGTGACACTATCACAGTGTTTGTACGTTACAACCAAAATAAGTGCACTGTAAATGTGATCACAGTGATCTGATGACACTATCAGTGTCTGTACGTAACAACAAAACAAGTGCAGTGTAAATGTGAACATACATGCAGATGATTTCTAAAAATTCTAGATGGGCAACCTTTTGTAACTATCTGCAAACTGCAAAGATGTGCTACATAACAACCAAACAAGTGCAATGCAAATGTGATTACAATGATATGATGACAATATCACAGTGTCTGTACGTTACAACCAAAATAAGTGCAGTATAAATGTGATCACAATGATGTGATGACACTATCACAGTGTCTGTACATTACAATCAAAACAAGTGCAGTGTAAATGTGAACATACATGCAGATGTCTAAAAATTCTAGATGGGTAACCTTTTGCAAGTATCTGCAAACTGCAAAGATGTGTTACTTAAATACAGTCCTGAAAATAGGTGAGTAAAATACTTTAATGAATATAAGGCAATTATGATTAAGTTACTGCAAGGAAAGGCAGAATTATATTTCCTTCTTTTCTCAGTAGCTGACTAAAGCACAGTATGTCAATCCACATAAACACAATGACCTTAGATAGTGTTGTTACAGACAGCAGGTGCAAAATATAACCCCTAGCAGGAAGAGAAATGAGATGCTAAGGATTTGCAAACCTTTCATTCCAAATCCAGTCAAAGATGCCCTGGGGGAAACTTGCTCTTTTCTGCTTCAAATTCAACTATACAATGCATATGTCAGAATAATGTTTCATTACTCTAAGCCCAGGGATGCCAGCCACTAACTGCGGAAAAAGTGAGATAGAGTTCATCAAAATGAAGAGGCAGCAATAACAAGAACTGTCAAGAAGGTACCTGGGCATACAGTTGATGTACATTGCAAATTTTGATTTCTGCAGCCCGCTGTTCCTTAGCGATACTTGCTGCTTTGTGTTCAGATATATTTAAACTGTGTCACATGCTTCATTTATTATATACACTACTAGACAGAGATTAATGCGACATATGTGATTTCATACAGTTTAGTTGACTTACTAGACTTAGTGAAAGACCTTACATAAAAAAATAGCTCATCCTGTATTTTTCTGCAATCAGACAAGTCATTATTTATCTGCTTCATTTGAAGTCCTTTTCTGATGGCCTTTCCAGAAGGATAAATGACATATTTTAGCAGACAACAGTGCCAGATACCCTGAGGTGCTAAAAACTATAGTGGTTGTAGAGAGCTGGCATAACTGACCATGGCAGTTCTAACTAAAAAACATTCTGATTTTGCAGGTTGAATATGTGCTCACTGAAACTGTCAGTTCATCTAAATACATCCTTTTGCTGTCATTTGGAAATCATCTGCTTCAGTCTCCTAGCAACCATCTCAGAAATGATGCATTACAAAAGAAGGAGATTCGAAAGGCTTGGGTTTATGTCCTGTAAACCTCAGAGCAATGTTAAAAATAAGGCACAGCCTGGACTACAAGTGATGCTCAACCCTTTTATCATTTTCAAGGAAGTAGATGAGAGAATTTCTTCTTTTCATTGTTTCACTGTTTCTTTTCTTCCACTGGTTAACAGAATATACTTTCCCATACTGTATCTCTTTTCAGACGCCAATGAACATTAATGGTATTTCACAAAGATGGAATGGGTGAGGGAGACAACCCTTCTGATCAATATGTACTATGCTGTTGATGTATTTCAGTAGAAGGAAGTCCCAGAAATGGTGAGTCTACTAGAAAAGGAAGGATGGCTTAGGAAACAAGGGCTTGGCACAAGATGGGATGCCAGGGTCGAATCGCAACAGCTTCAGGGTAGCAGAGATTTACACCCTCTCGTTTTTCATATATAGTTGGGATTCCTGCATCTTGCTTTCCTCAGGATATTTTGAGCACAGCAAAGTCTCATTATGCATGTGGAAACTTGTCTATATACTGTCTCATCATTGCTCAACTCACATCAGATTTAAAAAAATAAATCTGAGCAGCATTAAATATGTTGCAATTTCCAAAATATTTCTTAGATATAATGGCATATGTTTGATCCACTGCCTCTGTTTTTTAAATTCTAACAACAAAAACTATCATCTGAAGGGTTACATATTTTCGGCTTCTAACACAAGAGCAAGATTAAAAATTCTGAGCCCCAAGTATTTCAAAACATAAACTGCGATTAAAAAAAAAATCTGTTACATCATTAAAGCATTTTAGCCAGGGGGCTTCCCACTGTACCATCAATGTGGATGGGCTGTGCCCCCACCCTTGTTACTTAAACATTCTAGCCAGTAGCACCTCAGAGACTGAAGCACCTCCAAACTACCACAAACATATGCTTAGTATAAATGTCCCTACTATCGCTTCTAATTCCACTATTCCAAGGAATACAATCATTGTCCACAGAATTTCAGCATACAATGTATCTTCAGGTTTCATACTTTAAAACTGGGAGATTTAGAGTTTAACAAATTCTTAAAGTGTGCACTTTAAAGGCTTCTTTTATTTTCAGAATCACCATACACTTGTTTATAAGTATGATTATATATATATATTTTTAATTGGGAACTATGTCAAAAGCACAGCAAATTAAATTAATGAACTTCTGTATGAAAAAAGTTCATTTCTTGTACATCAGCACACACAAATATATATATATATATATATATATATATATATATATATATATATATATTACATGTGAATGTATGTGTGCGTGTATATGTATGTATATACACAGATACACACACACACACACATATATATATATATATATATATATATATATATATATGTGTGTGTGTGTGTGTGTGTATTCATACACACACATGTTGCTTGGTCTACACAAATGCTCAAAAGCAAAACTTATCGATCTCCGACTATAATATACATCAACTCCTAGACCGTACTATATTGGGGAAAGGGTAAATTCGTCAACTCCTGCTGTGCCATGATCTTTCACAGACAAAAAAGACAGTATGTGCAATCAGCTGATTTTGATCATACATAGTAACTTTTTATATGTTCAACCAAAGAAATGCATGTCATACGTACTTTATTTATCTTTTTTTATTTATCTTTGTTAACCAGGCAAGGCTCATTTTCAGTGGAGGCCCTGGGAGAAAAACCCCAGCAGATACATTTAAAATACTTATAACAAAACAATTTTTTTTTCAAAGATACATTACACAGATAGTTCTTAAGACATCTAAATACAAACAAGTAACTGTTATGTAGTGATACTATACAAAGACAGAAGATATTTCTTCTGCACTGACATCATACATGGATAATTAAATTCCAAGTATAAAACATTTAGTAAGCAAACAGATCATGTGCAATTTACGTGATAAGTAGACATTAGATGCAAGTTATAAGACAAACGTAAGGAGGCTTACATTATAAATGTTAGTAATAAATAAAAAGTACAGTTGTGTACACATCATAAATGTAGATGTTCGAGTGTATTCACTGCTGCAGTCCTAACAAATGGGTTATCCGGCTCCCAGTAGCCTTCAGTCAACCAGAATACCAAAGGTAAGTAAAAATTACGTTGGATGCAGTCGGTTGTAAAGGACGTCAAGGCGTCTGATACAAAGGAGGCAGCCGATGTCACTTCCTCAGTCTTTCTTGCCATAGCAGTCAGGAGCCCCCAGAAAATAAGGCTTAAACCAAAAACCAATTTGACAAAAAAAAAAAATTAAGCCTGTACCTCAGGAAAAGAGAATAGGAGAGGACCACAAAAAGGCGGAAGGAGGGAGGGAAACCAGGATTGCAACAGTGAATACACTCTAACATTTACATTTATGTAAGTGTACACAACCGTACTATGTTCATTGTGCTTCACTGTTGCAGTCCTAACAAATGGGTTGATTACCAAAGCCCACAGAAAAAAGGGGGGAGGAACCAACAGCATCAAGGGTTGGAGATAACGCCCTGCAACACCGCAGTGGCAAGCCCTGCCCTGGCTCTAGAAAACAGAGGCAAATTATAATGCTTTGTTAAAGTGTGAACAGAAGACCACGTGGCAGCCTCCAAAATGTCTTTAGTAGGGACACCCCTTAGAAAGGCTGCAGAAGTGGAAACCACTCTACTAGAGTGAGGCCTAACCCCTTGAGGCAGAGCTTTGCCATGAAAGGAATAAAAAAAGCAATGCAATGTGCAATCCATTTAGAAATGGTTTTCTTAGAAATAGCCTTACCCTGGGCTTCAGGGGCAAAACTGACCAATAACTGTGCTGATTTCCGAAGGCCCTTAGTCCTGTTCAGGTAAAACCTGAGCTGTCTGTGCACATCAAGAGAATATAGGATCCTTTTACCTCTATTGCAAGGATTAGGAAAGAAGGTAGGAAGGTGTATGGACTGATTAAGAGTCAGGCTGGAAACCACCTTAGGCATAAAGGAGTGGTTAGTCCTCAGAGAGACTCTATCTGCATGGAAAATAAGAAAAGGCTCCACAGCCATCAAAGCTTGCAGCTCTGAAACCCTACTGCTGAAGTTATAGCCAAGAGAAAGACAGTCTTCCCAGAGAGAAACTTTAAATCTGTAGAGGCAGTTGGCTCAAAAGGATAAGAGTGAGCTTCTCCACACAGAATTAACATCCCAGGCTGGAGTAGGTGCTCTTCTGGGAGGTTTTAAACTGCAAGCACCTCTGAGAAACATTTCCATCAGGGGATGACAGAAAATGGACCGTTCAAGAGAACAATGAGCAGAGATGGCTGAAGCATGGATCTTGATAGAGGAAAAAGAAAGAGCACCCTAAAGCAAATCAGCCAGGTATTCCAGGATCAGAGGAAGGGTAGGGTTAGAAGCAGACTCCCCTCTAGCCTGCATCCAGTGAGAGAACCTTTCCCATTTTCCAGCATAGGATTTCCTAGTGTTAGGCCTCCTGGCCTCCCTCAGCATGTCAAACACCTGTTGATAAAGGGTTGAAGAAAGGGAAGGAGTCATACAATGAGCCATGCTGCCAAATGGAGAGACTGAAGATGGGGATGTAGAATGTTTCCCCATTCCTGAACCAAAAGATCTGACATCAGAGGAAGATGCCAAGGAGGAAGATGGGAGAGACTGCGAAGCAGCGGATACTAATGCTGTCTAGGCCAGTCCGGAGCTATGAGAATAGTCCTTGAATGTTCATCCCTGATCTTCACTAATACACTGGAAAGAAGAGGAAGAGGAGGGAAGGTGTACACTGATAGCAACATCCAAGGGAAGGACAGAGCATCCACTTTCCAGGCTCTGCTGTGCTGCTCTCTGGTATAAAAAAGAGGTAGCAGATGGTTGTCTGGGGAGGAGAAAAGATCCACGTGAGGAGTGCCCCAATGTTGAATGATGCTGTAAAAGACTGCTTTTTTCAGCTGCCATTCGTGAGGATCCAGGGTTTGCCTGCTCAACTGGTCTGCCAAAACATTGAGCCTTCCTGGAAGAAACTGAGCTAGGAGATGCAGGTCTAGGGATGCTGCCATGGACCAAAGATTCATGCTTTGCCTGCACAGGGGGTAAGAATGAGTCCCCTCCCTGCTTGTTGATGTACCACATGACTGTGGTGTTGTCTGTTCTGATGAGCAGGGTTCCTGGAGAAAGAAGATGCTTGAAAGCTAGTAAGGCTTGCTGAACTGTAATCAACTCTTTTAGATTTATGTGCAGGTGCATCTGCTGGGCATTCCACCATCCCTGTATGCATCTGCCATCCAGGTGTGCTCCCCAGGCATAGTCTGATGTGTCTGTAGTCAGAACCTGAGTGGCAAGAGGTGTCCAAAAAGGCATGCCTTTGTTTTGAAGACAGGCTGTTTCCCACCATAGAAACTCCGCCTGCAGAGATGGAAGCAGAGGAATCATCACATCCAAGTCCTCTGTGTGTTGACACTAAATGTTCTTGAGGTACCATTGCAATTTCCTCATATGCAGTCTTGCATATAGAATCATGAGAATACAAGATGCCATGAATCCCAGAGCTTGCAGGTATTTCCTTGCAGGGAGCTGGGACAGGCTTACCAAGTCCTTGAAGTAAACTGAAAGAGTTGTCTGCTTCTCCTAGGTGAGCTATATCATCTGGGTGGCTGTGTTCAGACTCAATCCCAGGAATGTTATCTCCTTGGATGGCACCAATTTTGATTTTTCCACACTGAGTGTGTAACCCAGGGAAGAGAGAAGAGTCTTTACGAATTCCAGATCCTTTAATAGCTGTTCCGGAGAACTTGCTTGAATCAGACAGTCGTCCAAGTATGGGTAAATCTGAATTTTCTTCTGCCTGCAAAAAGCAATGACTGGGGACAGGCACTTTGTGAAGACTCTGGGAGCAGTAGATAAGCCAAAGGCAGCGCAGAGAATTGGTAATGTTGCTTGCCCAATCTGAAACAAAGGTACTGCCTGCAACTTTCCTGGATAGGAATGTGCAGATAAGCCTCTCTGAGATCCAAGGTTACCAGCTAGGAGTCCTTTTCTAGCAGTGGTAGCAACAGATGCAGAGTGAGCATTTTGAACTTTGGAATTACTAGAAAAGAGTTCAGAATGGAAATATCCAGGATAGGACACCAGGTGTGTTCTTTTTTTGGAACTAGGAAAAGCCTGGAATAAAAACCCTGGCCTACCTGCTGAGCAGGAACTGATTCTATTGCTCCCAGATGAGACAGAGACAAAATTTGTTTTTCTACTTCTGCCCTTTGGTTTGGAGGAACGTCCAGGAATCCCTTGGGAGCTGGAAAAAGTGCAGAAAAAAAAACTTGTGACCTAGGGACACAGTTCTAAGCACCCATTTGTCGTCTGTGATAGTGACCCAGACATCTGCAAAAAGGGCCAACCTTCCCCCTAAAGGACTCTCCCAGCAAGCAAAAACAGGCAGAAGTTGTAAAAACTCATTGAGTGTGTTTTGATTGAGATGCAGGCTTGGAGCTTCCCCCTTTAGAAGTAGAAGCCTGCCAACGCCTAGACCTTTGAGAGGTAGACCCCTGCACCCTGGAAGATTTGAAACCTCTAGTCCTGGAATGGTTCCGTATGCTGATATCAGAAAAGGTCTAATTCTTGGAAGGGTAATTACTGCTAAAGCGAGGGGGATGAACTTGCAGAAAATCCTTAACAGTTTACATGGACTTGGCCTTATCCTCCATCTTCTTCAGTACCTCATCTGCTTTGCTGCCAAAAAGACTGTCTTTATGCAAAGGTACATCCAAAAGCTTAGCCTTGACAGGTTCTGGAAAAGGCTGTTCTCTGAGCCAGGTGTGCCTTCTAATAACAGATCCAGTAGCCATAGCCCTGCTGGAGGCCTCAAGGATGTCAAAACCACAATGTAAAGAATGTTTATTGACCAGACTGGCGGAATTCAGTAAATCCTGCACGTCTTTACTCTCTGCCAAAAGAGGTACATTTGCTATCCTAGACTTAACAGCCTCCAAGGTCTGCTGCTGGTACTTCAGCATGTGAAATAGACAATTGGTATCCCTAATAGCTAGGGTGGCAGAAGTATAAACCTTCTTGCCCCATCTATCTAGGTTCCTAGACTCCCTGTCAGAGGGAACAGGATTCCTGGTGACAGTGTGCTTAACTCCTTTAGGGCCCTGAGAAATAACCTCTGGATCCACCAACAGATTCCTGAAAAGAAACAGATGAGAATCAGGGACTCTGTAGTACCTGTCAGGTTTCCTGAGAGCAAGAGGAACCGAATCTGGAGACAAAGAATTTTCCAGATAAACATCATCAACAACTTCCAACACATTAGGAATATCTAGAGGCTTATGCTGAGGTAAATCCAGAAATTCCCTAATCCGTTTCTTGGATTGGGGATAATCCTGACTTCCCCATTTAAAATGTCCCGTGAGGGTATTTAAAGTATCACCAAAAGAGAAATCCTCTGGAGGAGAGGCCGAAGGGATGGACTCCTCTGCATCTGAATCCTCAAAAGGAGAAAAAGCCTGAGAAAATTCCTCTTCATCAGCAGAAATGCTGGAAGAATCAGAACCTGAGCAGGACAAAACCGCAGGAGAAACATCCCTACTCCTTTTAGAAGGAAGAGGCTGAGAACCCCTAATAAGAGTCAACAAATCATTAGCCATTTTAACCATTTGGGATTGAGGGAAATGAGAAGCAACTGGAGCTTGCCTTTTCACAGGCTTACGAATGGAAGATTTACCTGCATGCCTGAAGGACTTGGGAGGCCCGACAACCACTGAAATTGCAGCAGAGGTTGAAGGAACAAGTTTGCTGTCAGAATGCAAAACAGAGGCCTCAGACACCGGAGTTAGCTTAGCAGCTCTAGCTCCAGCAGAAGAGGTGACCGGCGACAGGTCAGAAGGTAAAATGGAGACTGAAGGCCTAAGGGACTCGGACTCAATCAAGGCCTGAGGTTGTACATCTGTGGATTGCAGGCACTGCAAAGGCGTCTCACTGGCTTACCGCCTGACTGACACCCAACTTAACCTCCGAGGACTTCGTTTTTTGAGGCCTGTCACGGTCCTTATCCTTAAGTTTCTTCGGAACATCTGAAGCCTGAAGACCGGCGGACACCATACCAACAAAGTTAGGCCAAACTCCAAAATGCCTAGCCAAAATCTTAGCCCAACGATGGATAGTATGCAGATTAAAGGAGGCACAGAGATCACACTTGGGAACGTCGTGGTCAAGGCCTAAACAAATAAAGCAATAGGACTGAAAATCTCTATGGAGAATCTGCTTTCCACAGGTAAGGCAATTAACATTTTCTGACATTCGTTAAGGCAAGAAAAGAAGACCCCCAATGGGGTACTTAGCTGTAGTAGACATTAACTCTTGTAGTCGGAAACCAAAAAAGGCAAACTGCCGACCGGCACTTGTGCATGAAAAGCTTCTGCTTCGGGCTCCGTGGCAAGGAAGACTGAGGAAGTGACGTCGGCTTTTGTATCGGATACCCTGACAACCTTTACAATCGACAGTAACCAATGTCATTTTTACTTACCGTTGGTATTCCGGCCGACTGAGGGCTACCGGGAGCCAGATAACCCATTTGTTAGGACTGCAACAGTGAAACACTATGAACATCTGAGGTAAGGAGTGTGAAACAGTTGATAGATAGTAGTTACGGCTAAAAGAGAAAGTGAAGCAGTGTATAGCTGGTGAGCCAAGATAATGGGGGTATGAATACTAGGGCACTTATAGACACAGAACTTGGTTGTAAGATAGTGATGGAGAGTATCTGACAGAGATGGATAAGGTGGGAAGGTCAGGAAAAACGTGAAATATAAAGTGAGGATTAAGGTAGGAATGAAACTGAGGAGGAGGAGTAGAAAGGTTTGCTGTATAGAAGGCGATAATGGTTATAAAAAGGGATGGTGGATATGAACAAAGAAAGGAAAATGGAGTTACCCAGGTGAGGAGTATCATCTTTAAGGTCGTGCTTGGTGCAATATGTGTGGTCAGTTTTGAGGTAATTATTAATTAAGGTGCACAGAAGTTTTGTTTGGGTTTAAAGTTTCAATTTTTGTGTTTTTGGATGAGGTTATTTTGAAAAATTGTCTTTCATTTTGGCATTGTTTAAGAGTGAAGAGAATAAGTTTTGTATTTTTAGGATTTAAAAGTAGATTCTTATCTTTCAGCCAAGATTCAATACCAATGAAAGAATTCTGGGTGATGACCCAAAGTGATGATAAAGGACTGCACATGAACACACGCACACACACACACACACACACACACACACACACACACACACTTATGATTGTATATTCATCCACCCATCCTTTCACAACCCGTTTTTCCCATTTTTACATATGGGGTTGGGCTATCACTTTAAAAGTGACAATCATCTAGATCCAAGGTTCATACCGCAGATTAGCTAGCCCTGCAACTGCTGTTCTTCCATTCCACATGTATTTCCTCCAGGTGCTCTGCCTTCCCCCACATTCCAAACACATGCAATAAGTGGGTTGTTCATCATTTAATCTAAAATCAGAATACCTGAACACAACTGATCTAAGCACATTTCATCTAAAACACACTTCTTCTAACCCAGCATAACTCACAAAACAACACACTGGAAGTATACCACCAGCTCATACAATCCAACACACTTTTATAAAACAAACTGCAATATTACTTACAAATCTATAAAGTAAATTAATACCATTCATCAAAAGTTGTAAACTTTCCTTATTATTACAGTTATAACTGGAAAACATACTGGAGAATATCTTTAGATCAGTTGTGATTAGCTCACTTTTTTATGACAACTTATTTTTATTTATTTATTTATTTTATTTATTTTATTTTACATTTGTTGACCGGGCTAGTCTAACTGGATATATGTCCATTTTCAGTAGAGGCCCGGGGAGAAAAGCTCCAGGAAATAACATACAATGTAAGAAAAAGCATTGAGACAGTCATATGCAGCAATAATAAAGACATATGATGATTAGATAAAGTGATAGTTAGACAATCTGAATTTAATTAATTTATACATAATGTGTCTGAGCTATGTGCATGTGTTTGTATGTGTATATAAAGAATTTTCTGTAATACTCTTTCAAAGAATGCAGCTTTTACTTAATTGTCAAAATGCTAATGAGTTAGACCATTAGTGATCGTACCTATGTAATTTGTTCAGACAGTTGCAAGAAATTTTGAAATAATATCACAGCTGTGCATCCATTTTATTCAGTTAATAGTACCTCTGCCCAATGGCTCCATGACTCATCTGATAGACTCTTTTTTTCCCCCACAGGTGTCAGACCCTTGCATCCTAGGGTTAAGTGGCAGCACTGTGGCGTGTGTGTCCCTGTCCAATAGGGCCTCTCAGCCCATTTGGTCCCAAGTAGCAACAGTGTGGTGGGAGGGAACAGGCCAATTTGTAGTTCCTGTGGAGTGGTCTACACATCCCCCCTCCATAGGTTGCCTTTGTTCTTGCTATAGTTGCCTGGACAGGGAGAAGATGGATGCATACTTCCACCCACACCTCCCATTTCCCTGGCTCAGCAGGGTGAAACTCATACGTAATGCAAAGTGTGCAACTTGGCCATTACAAGTTGTGATACATCCACTCACCAGTGCCATGGCCTAGCAGCTTTCTCCTCTCAGGATAAGTTAACTGGTATGGACCACTCACACTCATCTTTCCAATGCCTGACTCCTCAGATGCCTGTGATGCGAATTGAACACGGGTCCTCCAGGACAAAGTCACAGATTCATCCCTGTAGGCCATAGGTCTGAAACCTTATAGCTATTTTAATGATAACACTCAACCAATGTTTAACTTTCTATGGACTTGAAATACAAGTAGAGAGGGGAAAGGAATATGAAATTTATTTCTAGTAGACAGTGGCGGTCAAAAAAAAAATGACAATTGTACATTTATGGAAAGCCAAGCAAGCAGAAAACCCAGTCCTCAAAAGCTTAAATGTATCAGTATTTGTTTGGTTGGTCAGATTAGCCAAACAAAGATATGTGGTAGCACAATAAATACATGTTATCACTATGCTCTCTGCATAGTGTGAAGCTGTGAAGGTGTGCTCTTCAGCAATATACAACTTAGTGTACCTTATTTATTTATTTATTTCCAGTTTGATTACCGGGGAAGTTCACTGGGCCGAAATGAACCATTTTCAGTGGAGGCCCGGGGAGAAAAGCTCAAAGTTACATAAAACAATTGCAATACAATTGGTACATAGGTATAACAGATACATTATATAAAAAGTTACAATTAACATATTTGAAGTCATGATATTTACAGAGTTCAGGGTTTTACAGTTTCATTTAAGGAGCAGTGTAATATGTGGAGTTAGACAACCATGTAAGTATGAACATGCATAGAAGGAGAGAAGACAAAATAATGACATAGCTAATACTCTCCGGTTACGCATAATTAAACAAGGATGTTTCATCTTCTTTCGGCTTTTCCCAGTTAGGGGTCACCACAGCGAATCACCTGTCCACTCATGATTGGCAATGGAGTTTTACAGTGTCGAGTTGCCAGCCCAATGCCCAATCTTCCCCAGAAGGCACACACACACACACTCACACCTAGGGCCAATTTAGAGTGTCCAATCCACCTGCAGCATGTCTTTGAGATGTGGGAGGAAACCGGAGCCCCTGGAGGAAACCCACACGACCACAGGGAGGACATGCAGACTCTGCACAAAAGGCACCCCAGCCGAGGATCGAACCGGAGAACCTCTTGCTGTGAGGCGATAATGCTAACCACTGCACCACCGTGGCCACCCTTAAACAAGGATGCTATTTACAATATTTACAAGGTTGAGTTGTGTCAGAGTAGCTGTACCTGTTCTGTTTTATCACAGTTTCAAATGAAGTAGGCCTTCACCATCTTCACTCCCTCTTTAATGTTTTTAAATGTGAAAAATGTGTGCATGTGAAGATTCAACTTCATGCATATTAATAAAGACATGAATAGGTAAGCATATTAGAAACATGGACCATTTTTAGGACTTGAGCATACACTACTGAAGTGTCCTGCTCGATGTCATACAGAATGTAAGAAGAGACTACACAGAATGTAAGACGAGACTAAAAGAATCAAAGTTAGGACTAAAGGACAATTTTAATTAGCAGCTGATAGGTTGAGCACAAAGGATTAAACCTGTCAGGTGAGATCAAAGGCATTAACTGCTATGGATTTCCTTATGGTTTCTTGACAACCACTTTACTGGCACACACATGATTTTTTATGTGATCACGTTTATACTCCAGATGTCACATAATATCAAAGTTAGCTTTCACTGCAGGTGTTGTGTGTTCTTCAAGGATGCAAGACTCACAGGAAAGGGTAAATGTATTTTATTTATTTATATACTGCGGTGGTGCTGCTGCGGTAGCGTTGTCGCCTCACAGTAAGACGTTGTCCTGTTCGATTCTCAGCTAGAGCGTCTTCTGTGTGGAGACATGCGTGAATGGGCATACCTTTGTTGAAGGTTGTGCATCAGGGCTGGCAACTTGGCACGTAAAAATCTACTGCCAATCATTAGCGGACCAGAGTTCCGCTGTGGCGACCCCTAACCGGGAAAAGTCGAAAGACACAACAACATTATTAATTTTACATTTTCTTGAAGTCTGTGCAATCTTGGAGGTAGCATACTTGCAGACTAAGGGTGTGGAAACAAAGCCCCCACACTTGGGGGTGTAGAGGGTGACTTCACCTTGCAAAAATGTTGTATTTAAGTTGTGTGAAATGTTTAGTGATGTAAGTTTGTGCACTCGTGTCTTATGTAGTTTAGATGTGCTGGTCGTTAGGCTTTGAGAACAATATGTTTAGGGTGTGATTTATAACTGCAGAACTAATACCAAGAAATGTATCTGGTATTCATAATGAGGATAAATAAATGACTCATGCTTAATATGTTTCACAAATGTCAAATAATGTTCTTGGAGGGAATAAAATGACCTGACATAACTGACTCTGCCAATGCACAGAGACAGCAGCTCTAATATCAGTCTTCTGAGTATCATAAAAGGAAATGCTCCCTGCTGCGCAATTTGAATTACACCCTTTCAGAGTAGGAAAATTACTGACCTAGCCAGATATTCATGTACTACTACTGTTCTCAATTACACCCTTTAATTATAAAGTCGCATTACCTTACAGTACACTGAAATTGCAGGCTTGAGTATTTCATCACACAAAGCATCAGTTACCCCTTAACACGTGGCCCACCTCAGAAAGTCTATTTCATTTATTTATTCAAGTAACCAAGAGAATAGATTCCTTTCATTGTCGAAGCACAAGTTATGCAGATGAGGTTGCAACACACAAAGGCATTGCAGTCAAACTCGCAGGAATACTACTGCTGCAGAACAGAACTAATTACTGAAGACACATATTTATCTATTCTAGGTGCAAATGCTGGTAAATTACAGTCAAAAGATTAAACTGATTAACTGTGAGATGTTATACAAACCAAAAAAAATCCTTTTCAGTGTAACGCAAAATAGAGCAAGGACATTAGTAAGCAACTACATTTAATCATTTTTCATAAGGAGGAATTGACAATTCACTAACATAATTTATTTTATTTCATTTTATTAACTTATTTAACCTTTATTGATTAAATTAGTCCCACTGAGCTAGTAGCCTCTTTTCAGGGGAGATCCAAGGTAGTATCTATACTACTAAGGGAAATTTGGTCAGGGCATCAGGGAAACTCCACTACTCTTCAATAGGTGCCGTGAGATCTTTTACAGCCACTTGAGGTACTGCCAACTCGGGCAGATAAAGCCTCGGTTTAATATCTCACCCAGAGGGCAATACACTTAGGAGTGTATCACCTCCCTTATGCTGCACTGCAGTGTCAGCAATCCATCTACCTGGTATGGGTATAGAACCCACAGCCTTCTTCACCAAAGGTGAGTATGCTAACTATTGTACAACAACACAGCAATATGCAGGGACATGGCATATCAAAGGGTCCAGGCTACTTATTGTCAAGCAGGGATGTCACATCTACATTTTAATATGTGACAGCACCAATACATAAATCATGCATCAGGATAGAAAGATTAAAATTGGCAAGGGCAAGCAGTTAAGTGGGCAGATATAATATTCACTTGAAGTACCCAGATCTTGCTCTCATAGTAAGGTCCTTTAACTTTTTTTCTGTTTAATTCAATTAATTCTACTGGTTCACTGACCTTGAATGAAAGATTATAACAAACATAAATTTACACCTTGGCACCAAACGAGAGCTCGGAGAAGAGCTAAGCATGTGTGTTCACAGAGCTGGCTGAGGTGAGACAGAAGTGGAAAAAGGAGGTGTTACTAGCATTGGATGAACTGATTGTAATCTATATGAAGAGCCTTAAAGATGATGGTCCAGAGCCAAGTCAGACCTGTCCTTTATGAGATGTCTTCCAGTCCACCATACCTAGTATGGTGCAGTAGTATTTTGGGTATAGCAGAAAAAAATCTGTAGCTTTATTATATTCCGTACCTATTTCTTATCTGAGTGATGCTCTTACTCTTAGCAGGACAACTTTCAGCTATGATCTGTGTGTGTGAGCACCTGTGTGCATGTGTCTGTGTGCGAGTGAGCGTGCCTGTGCTCACATGTATGTGCATGTTTAACTCTGCGCATGTGTGGGTGGGTGCATCTGTGCTCATATGCATGTGGCTGTTTAAGTGTGTGTGCGTGTGCCTTTGCTCACATGCATGTACATGTTTAAGAGTCTGTGTGCATGCCCTGTTATAGACTGCCATCCCTTCTAAGACTCACTGTCTGCATTACACTCAGTCTTTGCAAGATGTAAGAAGTATGATACAATATGAGATTACTATGTCCATTATAATGTACACCCTAAAAGGTAAGAAGATTAAACAGGCAGAAATATAAAACTCCAGCGAGAGACAATAGGAATGATATATGATGTACATGTATGTGAGGGCTGTGGAAATACAATAAGTCACTAGTAAAACAGGCACAATGAAGGCTGATACTTTCTGAGAAGAGTGTAGCAGCAGTAAGATAGAAGGTGGCATTTATCAAAGTCAGGGTACTGCAACAGAGTTCCTCTGCAGCAACAGAATAGTAGAGGTTACATAAGCAGGGAATTCAAAGCAATAGCAAGAGGGTACAAGAGAAAGAAAACTGAGTGCATAGTTTGTCCAGGAAAGTGGCTCTAATTCACTTCTAAGAGTATTGGGAGAGTGTGGTCACAGTTGGAGATAGTGAGAGAGGATTTTTTTCTTCTCAGATGATTAGTGAGTTCTGAGAGTTTTGTGAAGAGTATAAGAGCCTGAGAAGTAAAGAAGCAACAGTGAGCAAGTAGGAGACAGAGAGACATCTAAAGACACAAACTTATATACCACTAAGTCATAGGTTCATAGGTGTTTACCAAGCTAATGTCCACAAGGGCCTTTTTAAGCCTAGTCATGCATCCTAAATCTTTGATACGTTCTGGTACCTTTGATAAGTGTTAAGTTGGGGCTTGGGAGATGAACCATTTACAGGTTGCCTTCTTGTCAAAAAAAAACATACTGAGTGGCCAACTACAGAGTGGGGTAAAACTGTTATAAGAACTTACCCCAATTTGTACAGAGAAACCTTTGGTACTTATTATAATGCACTCTGCATTCTTCTCATAGTTTATTTATAAGAAGCAACGTGTGCTGAGAATTTATTCCACTTACAGCTTCATAAGCAAGTACTAGGCTAGCCACCCTTGCAGGCCATTTTAAGCCTAGCCAATTTCCTTTTTTGTGCTGAAAATAACCTGCCCCATTTGGTTATAGACTGGCCTTAGCCACATAGCTCTCAATTGTCCAGATTTTCACAGAATGTTAAGATTTTTCTCTCATATTTTTGGGCTGTTCCACATAAAATTTGTGGTTTTCTAGAATATCACTGAAGACTGGAAACATTAAATAATGACATACGTTTGAGTTACAGACTTCCTATCCTTCAGAAAATGCATCCAAATACATATCATGTCATTCTACCAACTTTCTAAGTTCATAAGAGCAATACTTAAAAATTGTCCCTATTTTGGGGCCTGTTTCCCACCATTATTTTAGGCTCTGTCCAGATTTCTTGCTCCAAGAAGTTGACGGGTACACCTAGTCATCCTATGGCCGATAACTATATATTAACCCTAATGAGAATTTCTGGGATCATACCACAAATAATTTGAGGTGACTTGTGGATGGTACGACAAAGGGAGATACTGCCAGCCTAAAATTTTGTAAATAATTATATATCATTTGTGGATATCAACATGATTCATATAAGATACTTGTGTTAGAACTGTATGTCATGTGTATATCAAACTACGTTTGTACAGATGTGTGTTGAAAAGATATTTTATACAGTGTTTGTGCTTAAAATCTGACTACAGTGTGCCCTACTAGAATAGAACAGAAGTGTACATGCACGATTATAACTGATTAAATGTATATATTTTAACAGTGGAAAATGGAACACAGGAGGTTAACTGTAGTTCAGCAAAACTTAAGAAAAATAGCTTCTCCCTCAGGAAATATAATCAAATATAACTCCCCTACTATCACTATGGAACAGGTCCTTAATACTCTCTTGAAGACCAAGTACACTGCATCAATGGGCCCACAATATCCCAGGATGCCTTCTAAATAGCATGAAACATGACCTATTATGGCCTCTGGAATTACTATTTAACTGTAGCCTCCAAACAGGCTTCATGCCTCATGAATGGAGAAAGGCAACTGTCATCTCTCTGCACAAAGGTGGGCCATCTACAGACCCTGGAAACTACAGACCCATAAGTCTCACTAGTCTTATATGTAAAGCCATGGAAAGAATTATCATGGAGATGATCACTAGAGATATAGTAAACCTCCAGACACTGGTCCCAACCCAGTTTGGTTTTGTAAAGTGCAGATCATGCCTAGTCAACCTGGTGGACGTCTTTGAGAAGGTCACCAAAGCAATGGATGAGGGCAAAGTCATTCACACTGCCTACCTTGACTTGGTTAAGGCATTTGACACAATACCCCACTCGGGCATTGTTGACAAACTCAAGAGGTTAGTTACAAACCTGTATGTCACCCAGTGGATAGCCAACTGGCTCACAGACAGATCCCAAGAAGTTAGAAGTTAGAATTGGGGAGTCCACCTCTACAAAGAGGTCAGTCACAAGTGGAGTCCCTCAGGGATCAGTCCTTGGACTGCTCCTTTTTGGCATTTATTTCTTAGATGTCAAGGCCAATGTCAGTGGTCTCTGGATGACTAAATTTGCACATGACTGCAAATTAGGAGCTGTCATTGAATCTCACACTGACACAAATGTTCTCCAGGAGGGGTGACACAGACAAACAACTGGTGTCAGAGTCATGGGCTAAAGCTAAATGCCAAGAAATGCATAATAGTATCTTTTGGGAAGTCATCCATCCTTGGTAGCTATCATATTAACAACACACCCTTTAGAGTTGACCCAGTAGTCAGGGACTTAGGGACACAAATAGGATCCTAGGATCATAGGAAGTTACTAGGCTAATGGCCCTAGGGCCCTTAAAAGCCTGGCCAAGGTCTACCCCTATTTCCACAATTAGCACCAATTTCTCCTGTCCAAGAGGGGCACAGGTGGAACCCCTGGGGTGAATTTACAGTTACCCATCTAATCGTCCAGACTGTGCTTGAAGAGGGCCAGTGAGATGCACTATTTGACATGAAGTGGGAGTCCATTCCAAAGGTATGGTAACCTCTGGAAGACTAATCTGTCCCTCCAGCAGGTTCTATTAATGTCACATATCAGGTTAAGGTCTTTAGAGTGAGTAACCCGTGTACCATTTGACTTGCGGATATACAGCACTTCCAATAAAGCAGGATCAAAGATTACCTTATATGCAAGGCACAGATCGCCTCAGAGCAGTCTGAATAAAAACAGAATAAAGTGACAGTGATTTCAGACATTCCAGATAAGATAGATGCTGAAGACCTTGAAGTTTCCTTGTAAGGAACCTTTGTGGTCTCTCCAATTGCAGTAGGTGCTTGGAAAGGTACATACCAAAAGGAGGGTTGTACTCAATTATTGGTCTGATGAAGGAAGAGTACAGAATGGTTATAACTTCTTTTTTTTCTGGATGCAATGCCCTTACTTATGAGATGAGCAATATACAATGACCTTTTTACCACTGTGGAGACATGGTGATCAAAGGTAAGGTTGCTGTCAACCTGTATGCCCAGGTCTCTTACCACTGAGTGCATACTTAGGGTGTTGTTATTGATGTGGTAGTTAGCAGGAACATTTCACTTACTGAAAGGGATGATAATACATTTTTTGCATTAATTTTATGGCCATGACTTTGGCACCGATCATTTGTTTGCGTAAGACCCTCTTTGTAAAATGCTGACATCGTTTGGAGATTCTATGACTGTTCCCAGTTTGTAGTCATCAGCAAACTTTGTCAGCCATGGATCTTCAGTTTTAGCTTGTACTTTGGAGAAATAGATTCCAAACAGTAGGGGTCCCAGGACTGATCCCTGTGGAACACCACTGGTTACAGGTCTGCTGCTGGAGGTGAATTCCCGTATTTTGACTATATGGGTTCTATCAGCAAGCCAGTTAGTAACTCATCTAATGATATAAGGGTTGATACCAAACTAGGTGAGTTTGTCAATAATGCCTGAGTGGGGGATAGTGTCAAAAGGCTTGGCTAAGTCAAGGTAGGCTGTATGCACAGATTTCCCCTTGTCCAGGGCCTTGGTGACTGTCTCGAAGAAGTCCACCAGGTTTAACAGGCATGATCTCCCTTGGACAAATCCGAAATGAGTAAGGTCAAGTGTTTGGAGATTACCTATATCTATCTTTGTTGATAAGGTCTATGATGATTCACATCTTTTTTGCAGCAATTCTAAATTTAAAAGATGCTTATCACATCCCTATTCATCCAGACTTCAGGCATTGTTTAAAGGTTCGGTATATCTGAATTATATTATCAGTTCTCTACCTTACCATATGGACTATCAACTTCACTAAGCATGTTCACAAAGTGTCTATCTCACATTATCACTCACTGCAGGCTAAAGGCTATCCTCATTTTTCCAATTTAGATGACTTGCTTATCTCTGTAGAGCTTTTTTTTCCCCAAAGTGTCAAGAACCTCGTATTTGGGTGAGAGATCATTTACATAGATGGTAATCTAGCCTTTCATCATCACGTGTCTGCAGTAGTGAGGAAATCATTCTATGTTGCGCAACTTATAAACAAAGGTATGGCGTCCAAGTCCAAGGAAGTCATTGTTCCACTATATTCAGCATTCATCAGACCTATCATTGAGTACAATGCCCCCTTTGGTATGTACCTAACCAGGCATATCCAACAACTGGAACATCCACAGAGGTTCCTCACTAAAAGAATACAGGGCATAAGAAATATGTCCTATGCAGACTGGCTCAAGGCTCTATCTCTGTATTCTGTCTCCTGTAGACATTTAAGGGGAGATCTATGCCTGGCATAAAGGGCATTGTCAGACCACTCTGATGGACATCCTGCATAACCACAAACAAACAGTACCAAAGTTACCTTTTCTAAAGAACTAAACCTTACCTGTGATACAAATAGGACCAGCTGGAGAGATAGGTATGTACCACTGGAACTGCCCAGTCTATGGAATAGGGTCCCCGTCCATGTGAAGCAGAGTTCCTCCCTAATCCAATTCAAGTGGAACTTGGACAACTGGATGGGAAAATGGAATTTCATCCCTGGTTTGGCAACTATCGTCTCTGATGCAAACAAGTAACCTGTAAATGGTCCATCTCCCAGGCCAATGCTTACACTTATCAAGGGTATCAGAACTCGTCAAAGATTTGGTATACATGGCTAGGCTTTAAAAGGTCCTTATGGTCATTAGCCTCGTAAACACCTATGATGAAGTAAGTTTCTGTGGAATAGTATAATTCTCTTACATATAGTCAGGAATATACTGAAGTTTAGTTTAGATATTTTTCTTTATTTATTTGAGACTGTCCTGCAATGTTGCTTTAAATATTTCCTGTGATTTTGAATTCTGATGTCACTGTGAATACATACTGAATATTTTCTTGTTCTTTTATTATTTATTATTAAATATATTTAAACATTTCACTGTGGCTGATCTGAGTAGAGATATTTAAGTTTTGAGAGTACTTGTTTTATTTATTTGGTAACGCTGTATGGAGCACTCCTAATAGCATTGCCCTTGGGCAAACTACCATTTGTATTCATATTAATACTACACAGTAAGACTGGGCACCCTTTGTTAAGGGCCTTAAAGAAGATAAGGAGTTGGCTGTTGGCAGTGATAACAAGGAACTGTAATGGGGGCAGCATTTGCCCCATGTATGCAAATATTGTGATGGCAAAATTTGAAGCAGAATATATATACACGCACTTGTTCTATAAAAACCAAGTAGTTCATTATTTTAGGTTTATAGATTATTTAATATTCTTGTGTGATGGAAATATGAGTGAAGTTCAGCCCTTTATAGATGATTTACAAAATAATGTCTTTGGCTTTAAATTTGATAGCATACAAATGGGTAAGAAAGTTACATTTCTGGATATAGACATTGATGGTCTTGAAACAACAGTCCATAGGAAACTCGTCCAGAACAATGCCTTTTTATATGGCACTAGTTGTCATCCAAGCCATTTAATTGCTGTATTGCCATATCATGAATTTTTAAGACTGAATAAATTATGCAGTTCAGATGATGCTTTTGAATATGAACTGCTAAAGATGGAAAATATGTTTATAGATGGGGATATAATAAACAAAGAGTGGAAGAATCCAATAATAAAGTAAAGGATATGGAATAAAAAATAGGCATAACAGTGCCTTGGGTAAAGGTAAAATAAATGGAAAAAGTAATGAGATAATAAGAAAAGGCATCAATAATGAAGGAAAGACCAAAAAAGGGGATAGAGAAGTTTATTATGTCACAACATTTAATGTAGTGACAGAAGCTATAGTTAAGGAAGTTAAAAAATATTGGAAAATGGTAACTAATGATAAAGATTTGATAAAAAATCTAATAAAATTTTCTTATAAGAGAAATAGAAACTTGGTAGATATGGTGGTACATACTCGTTTTATACCACCACAAGTTACTATATATTCTAACCTAAAGGGAAGTAAAATGGGAACCATAGCTTGTAAAAAATGTTCAGTGTGTAAACATGTAGTGACGGTCTTTCCAAAAATTAATGGTGTAAGGTTTACACCTAGAGGTTTTTATACATGTGTTACGGAAGAAATAATTTATGCCCTTAGATGTAGTTGTAACCTTTATTATATAGGGGAAACAGGGAGAGTGTTTAAAACGCGCTTGCAAAAACACATAAGGGATATTAAAAATTGTAAAATAGAAAGCCTTTAGGACAACATTTTATGATTGCACACAATGCAGAACCAGAATGCTTACAAGGATGCATTCTGGAAAAAATAAAAATTTAATTGGGAGAAGGTTTATGTATTAAAGAGAAGTTATTGAAAAAAGAAACTCTTTTTATTTTGAAGTACAACACTTTGGAACTTCATGGGTCAAATAAAGAAGGAAGTCAATTGGAAATATGTAATTTAATGTATTAATTAATTGTTTGATTATTTATTTAACTTAGTGCCTTGATTTTATGTGTGTGCGTGTATGTATGTATATATATATATATATATATATATATATATATATATAGATAGTGAAAAAGTGAATGGATTTGTACTGAAAGCTTGGTGCCGAAGTGCTAAGTTGGAAATAAATTGTTGTGACTGCTGCTTTGTGTCCATGACTATTCTTATTGTTGTATTTGTATTTTCATTTAGTTATTATAGTATTTTGGATAACTACCTTATAGTCTGGGCAAAAGGGGGCATGGCTAGTAAACCTGTGCTAGCCTTTCCCAGGTGTGTGTGTGTGTGTGTGTGTGTGTGTGTGTGTGTGTGTGTGTGTGTGTGTGTGTGTGTGTGTGTGTGTCAGCTACTTGGGCAAGGACACAAAGCACTGGCTGGACAGAGAGGGTGCTGGAGGTCTTGACTTGGCCACTCAGCTCAGATCTCAACTCTATAGCTGTGCCAATGGGGAGTCTTATTGGGGATCTGGAGAAAGAGAGAAACCAGCCCTGGACTGACTGTGATCTGTGTACTAGGGAAAAAGGGGAAATTGCACTTGATGCAAGACTCACTATGTGTGTGTAGTAGATACCTGTTATCCTTCCAGTTCACGTCCCCACTATTATCAGTGATGGAGGAGCTGGACTGCTTGTCCTTACTGGTCCAGGACATCACATTCATTCACATGGCAGGCATCTGAGAGGTCACATATCATTATTTCAGTTCAGTGGTGTGGATATTGAACTATTGAACTAATGGTCACTAAACAGTGGTCACTAATATTCCACAGCCATTCTCAGACATTCACACATTCATCGATGAGTAGTTTCATTTTTTTTTTTTTTTTTTTTTTTTTAACCAGTTAGTTAGGGAATCCAGGGGAGAGATGTCCAGGGATGATTTGAGCAGAAGCCCTTAAGCTGAGTTAGCTGAGATTGGCTGAGAGTCAAAGGACTGGTGCATGTAAATACCAGTAGCAATAAAGCCTTACCCCTTACTTACTAGCAGCTGCAGCACAGACCAGACACCAGGAGGACAACCAGGTCTTGGGGGGGGATGTACAACCCTCAAAAAAATGATTAAATGTTCCTCAGAGGACTTAAAAAATCTCTACTTAGTTTAGAGACTTAATCTGGAGCCAAAACATTTGGAAATAGAATCAGCAAAAGAGACTGCAACATTGGAGAAATAGAGAAAAAAGGAAAAAGAAAAAAGGAATGAATCATAGAATGAGACATGAGAGAGGCTAGAAGAAAATGAGAGAGGAGAGAGGCAAAATGAAAAATGCTGACTCTTAGCCAGGGTCATGGAGGTAATGGGGGAGAAAACCCCAGAAGCAACAAAGGTCAGTACATTTCTTTCACAATTTACAGAGGGTGATAGTTTTGATAGTTTTATTCATAATTTTGAATGGGTATGTAAACAGTATAATGCTGACCATGGGATCTGGGTATGGTTCCTGACCACCTTACTCCATGGTAAAACTGTAACTGCTATTTCTAAATTGTCTGATACTGATTGCTTAAATTATAATAATGTTAAAAATTGTTTATAAGACTGTTTTAAGTTACCACCTGAAGCTTATAGAAAAATGTTTTGTGAGCATAGGCACAAGGCAGATGAAAATGTGTGTGAATATTTTGCTGAGTTAAGCACTGATTTTCATAGATAGGTGAGTGGGTGTAAGGTCACCACTTTTGAAGGCCTGGCAAACATTTTGGTGAGGACATGAGAATCTGGTTAGCAGACAGAGAATGTAATACCACAAATGAGTTGAGGAAAAAGGGAGACCTATACCTAGCAAGCAGGGCATCACTGCACAGGAAAGGGATACCCAGTGCTGCACATGGGTCTAAGGGAATTCATGGTGGACAGCCTAAATCACCCCAACCAAGTCCACCAGTAGCAGGGGAAGCCACTAGTTCAGGTACATGGCCAGGATCAAGGGTTAAATATTTTAAATGCAACCAGTGGGGCCATGTAGCATACAGATGTCAATGGAGGCAAGGTGGGGAACAAAAGGTGGGATAGCTAGTAAGTGGGAATGACAGAATGCCAGCAGTAAGTTGAATGGAGACAATAAGGAACCAAACTACCACAAGAGGTTATATTCTATCCTAATAGATGGAAAACAAGCCACTGCTAAGAGAGACGCAGCCTCTGACCTAACCATTGTGAAGCCTGCAATGGTTAAAGAGGAGCACTACTTGCTTGGGCAGTCTACTCCATTCAGAGCTTTAGCAGGGACCCCATTCCAAATACCTTTGGCTATGGTTCACCTTGATTGGGTGGGTGGAAAAGAAAGCAAGCAAGTAGGTGTGTTTGTCCTGATAGGGAATGATTTTGATAATGCAGTACCTTGTGTGCAGTCAGGCTTGGAGACAGGCGCGTGGGTCTGGTAGCCTGGGGCGGACCCAGACAGACTGCACACTTGAAGCCAGAACTGATGAGGTGGCTATTTCAGGGAGGGAGCTACCCAGTAGCCATGAACTGAAGGTGAACCACAGCTGCTTGTGCGTACTGATGTTCCCTTGGACAGAGCGACTGCAAGGGCAGAGGTGAGTAGTAGTACCCAGGCTGACAGTGCGGCACCTCTGTCAGAGGATACCAGACTTCCTGTGGAAGAGGAGCTTGGAAGGGTTTCAAAGAGAGAGTTGAGGCAATGTTCAAGTCTGTAGAACAGGTAATTCTGGTGCTGCTTGTTTTGTGGATATGCAGATGGTCTCTGGATATAAAGGGTTAAAGAGAAACATTCTGCGTTAGAGGTGAACCTCATAATAAAGCCATGAACATACCCCTGACACTGTCTCCCTCCCGCTAGGGATAACACAGCCAGAGGTATACCAAACCAGAACAACTCCCCATTTGTATGTATGTATGTAAAATTCTGTAAAACTCAGTAATCATACAAGACTAATGCAGCACTCATCTGCCTCAACATCATTAAAAAACTTGATACAAAGAAACAGACTCCTGAGATTTTCTGATTCCATTGCTATTAACTTCTTCAACCTCCTACAGAGAGCAGGCACAACTAGACCCAAAGACGCTACCCACAGTGGACAAATGACATTGGATGACTCATGATGAAGGGCCAAGGCATTTTACAGCCTGACAACAACTGCATCTCCCCTCAAGGCATCTACACTAAACCTCAGACCACATGAAACACATGGCAAGTAGAAACTCACTGAGAAGGGATCCAGACCATTGGTGGTTTGACACCAACTATAGCTATCCTAGTGGTGGGTATAGTGCTTTAGTCTTTTACTCAATATATTAGCAGCTGATACTGAACTTGGAGCAATAAGCCTGGGCTTCAGATCTCTTATGTTTGTGTCTTTCGGCTTTTTCTGGTTAGGGGTCGCCACAGCGGAACTCTAGTCCGCTAATGATTGGTAGTTGATTTTTTACGTGCCGAGTTACCAGCCCTGATGCACTACCTTCAACGAAGGTATGCTCATTCATGCATGTCTCCACACAGATGACGCTCTAGCTGAGAATCGAACCGGACAGCGTCTTACTGTGAGGAGACAACGCTACCGCAGCACCACGACTGCAGCTTCAGATCTCTTATCATATGCACATATCCTCATTCCATGTGTAGATGAATGAAGATTCTCCAAACATTCTTCTAAGAGATATTCTTCCCTTGGAAGTTCTCTGCAAGGATGGCCTCATGACATTACTGGGGCCTAAAACGAGTAATACTGTTAAAGTATTATAAATAACAGTATTACAAACAACTTGACAAGTCCAAGGTATTACAGCAAGGATGTTTAAGAAGGTCTTGTGGCATTACTGGTGTCTAAAATGAGTAATGCTGTTAAATTGTAAGAACTGACAGCATAAGAGACAATTTGACAGTCCAAGGAAAGCTAGTGTCAGTCATACTTTGGTACCTCATGTACACAGCAGCTTAACAGGCTTGGAAAGCTTAGGCTGAGAATTAAATGTGGGCATTTAATGTTTACTATGAAGGGATATCTGCAGTGTGAGCAATAAGAAAATAAATGGGTAATATAGCACTAAGTAGGTCTTTAAGACAGTCACAAGAAATATGGGTATAGTAAATGAGAGGAAAACACAGAAAACATGGGTGCTAAGACATTCCACTGAATCTCTAAGTTTCATTTGCTTGACTATCCTACTTAACTCATAAAAAGAAATGCTGTTCTGGTCCAGTGGGGAAAAAAAAAAAAACACCAGCATACAAAAGTGATGTGATTCTTTGTTTTTTTTTTTATCAACAAGTTTTACTTTGTTACCATATATGAGCTCCTTTCTCAGGACCTTACTATCTGACAAAGTGCAAATATAGTGTAAGAACTTGCAGTACTGTAAAAACTAAGGTGGTTCAATAAAAAGGTATGCAGTCTAAGAACTCATGGAAACTACATTTTATAATTAATGTTGGGCTAACAAAAGTTATTGCATGACTTGTGTGTTCTAGTGACTACTTGGCTTGCATTCTGTTACCCTTACTTCTGTCAAAAGCTCCATTTCATATACAGCCTACCTACATTTGTCCACCTTCATTTATTCTGTCCTCATTACATACTACCATCTGGCTCAAGCCATCCTCTGTATTTGCTTATCATCACCCATAACTAAAATGGATTATTTCTCTTCCACTTTTTATGCCTCTTCCTTCTGGAACTCTTTTTCTAGTAGCCTAAATGAGCAACTAACTCAAGTAACTTCCAAATATTCTCTCGGTTTAACTTCAAGTCTTTTGGGCTTCTAATACCATGATGGGAATGGACCCCACTCCTAAATCAAAGTATGATTGAAGTTCATGAAATTAGTTTTGTTTCAATCTTTCATGTTAGCCAAAAGTGTTCTTTGCAGCACCCGCAATGTGCCCAGAACTGACTCCCTCTGCAATTCATACGGAGTTACATGCATCTGTAACATATCTAAATACGAGACCCACTGCTCCAAAGGGTCTAGTTCACATTGTCGTAAGCTGACAATATCGAATACGATATTGTCAGCATGACAATGTCGAAAGTTCAGAACATCGCGCAGATAAATGGAAATCTCAGTAAGGGGGAGATTTCTGTTTACCTCGATGTAGTGCGGTCTCAGAGTTGATATATTTAAGTAGGGGGTGCGGGGAGCGCTGCCTACGCTAGTTAGTTAGTTTATTTTATTTATTTATTTATTTTTTACATTACTCAATATTTTACTACTTTGATCAATAAAAATCAACCTTTATTGATTCGATGCAGCAAAATTTCGATAACGTGATATAGACGCTCTCCAAATACTATTGGAACTGTCTGGGTATCCTTCCATGTTGCCCTTGTTTCTGTCTGCAAATCCTGGTATTTTATGACTTTGTGCCTCTCTGTATGTAAGATGTTGTAATCACTGGGTGTAGCAATTTCTTTTCATGTACTACTAAATCTGGTTTTCTTGCATCAATTTTTTGAACTGTTGGTAATGGGTGATCCCATGGGATATAAACATAATTTTCTATAATGCTTTATGGCTCATTTTTCCAATGCTTCTCAGCTACTTCAATATTATAATGTTTGCACAATCCCCAGTGCAACAGTCTTTCCGCATTATTATGCCTTTCAGTATACAGGCCTTCTGCCATTAGTCTATCACATACAGCAAGAAGGTGCATGACTGTTTCCAGTTCTGCATTTGTCTTTCCTATAACATGCTCAATGGACTTTGTAAAGCAACATGTATGTAGTCCACTATCCTGGTCCAATGAAGGACTTCTGGTTATATATGAGCCTTAATGACAAACAGCTATTGGAACTACGACTCACCTATGATAATAAAGGCTTTCTAAATAAGCTTTACTGTTTCGCTACATTTCATTGTAGTACTGTTGAGGAATACTGAATGTTATATGACTACATGGCCTACTGGACTGTTTTTTTTCAATTGTTTATACTGCTTTCAGTTTTCCTGTACATAAATTAGACTACAAATGCTTTATCACACGTATATCAAATGTACACTATATTATTGTACAGCTTACTTATTAGAACCCATATCATGGCTGAAAAAGGTCTTACAACTAGTCCATCCACAGTTTTCAAACAGTTAAGCACACAAGTAAACAAATAAAGGCATGCAGAATACACGTCTGAAGATAAGGATCTGATTCCAAAAGTCAGTTAGTTACATGAATCAGCTATATTACCCTCAGAAGCAACCTCCAAAGAAACTGAACAAAAACATTGACCTAAAATCTCTTAAGCTTTAAAATGTTTAATGGCAGCAAAAAGACTGCCACCCCACCATCTGAGTAAAAAGTTCTTCAAACTAACACAACCTTATGGCTTGCTACAATAACTGTGTGTGCTAACTTAATGAGCAAAGAAAGAGGATGTGCTGACATCAGTGCCAAGACATCCCTGTAAAAAATAGAAATTTAAACTACAAATTCTGTTGCCCCAAAGTGCTAGCAAAAAAGTTATGAGGCAAAACAGGAAATCTGGAAAACGCTTAAGCTAACTCAATGCTGTCATCTGTGAAATTCTGAAAGGAGATGAAGAGAACACACCAATCAAGATCTGACATCTATTTTAAAAAAAAACTGTGGTTGCCAGTAAAGGTCAGATAATGTCATAAGAAAGGCTGAGAAGTCTCTCAAAACAAAATATGGTCCCAATAGCTGTCAACATCCCATTATACTGACATTTTCTACATTGCAGACAAAATCTATTCTTCAGGCTGTAGGATAACAATACCAGGTTTTATAGGATTGAAAAGAATGTAGTGCCGCATCTGATAATTTCAGCCTGAGCATAGCATGACTGAGGTATGTATAATGCTGCTGTTATTACAGCATTGGCTATATCACTGAAGTTTTACAAGTAATGCCCTTCTATGTCATTCATTTGTTTAAATGGTATTTACCTTTCTTTGAAGAAGTTGAGACAGAAATCACTAATTTGTTTACAAAATGAGAATTAATGAAATATCAAACTTTACTATTTTTATGCAGATACAGAAGTCCTAATAAAAAGTATACCTTGTTGCATTGGCTATTGAATTCACATTGAAATACTAAACAAGCCTGACTCTGCTTTGCTTCTAAGATCACTCAAAACTAGGTATATTGAGGTGGTGTGGTAATATTCCTTATTATGTTAAACCACTAATAGTGAAATCTGAATCTAGACTGTTTAATCACTCATGGGGGCATCTGAGAAACTGCATCCACTGATGTGAACTCAAGATGAAGTCAAAGCTTTGCTTTTATTTTCCTTATCATCATCATCTTCTTCTTTTGGCTGTTCCTGTTAGGGGTCGCCACAGCGGATCACCTGTTTCCATTTCTTCCTGTCCCCTGCATCTTGCTCTGCCACATCAACCACCTGCATGTCCTCTCTCACCACATCCATAAACCTTATCTTAGGCCTTCCTCTTTTTCTGTTACCTGGTAGCTTAATCCTTAGCATCTTTTTTCCCAATATACTCAGTATCCCTCCTCAGCACATGTCCATACCAATGTAATCTTGCCTCTCTGGCTTTGTCTCCAAAACTTCCAAACTGGACTGACCCTCTAATATACTTATTCCTAATCTTGTCCACCCTTGTCACACCCAGTGTAAATCTTAACATCTTTAACTCTGCCACATCCAGCTCAAAGTCCTGCCTTTTAGTTAATGCCACTGTCTCCAACCCATATAATATAGCTGGTCTCACTACCCTCTTGCAGACATTCCCTTTCACTCTTACTGGTACTCGTCTGTCACAAATCACTCCTGACATTCTTCTCCACCCACTCCATCCTGCCTGTTGTCTCTTCTTCACCTCTCTTCCACACTTACCGTTACTCTGAACTATTGATCCCAAGTATTTAAACTCATCCACCTTCGCCACCTCTACTCCTTGCATCCTCACCATTCCTCTATCCTCCCTCTCATTCACACACAGATATTCTGTCTTAGTCCTGCTGACCTTCATTCCTATTCTCTTTGGAGCATATCTCCGCCTCTCCAGGGTCTCCTCCACCTGTTCCCTACTCTCACTACAGATAACAATGTCATCTGTAAACGTCATAGTATACGGGGCCTCCTGTCTGATCTCGTCTGTCAACCTGTCCATCACCATTGCAAATAAGGAAGGGCTCAGAGCTGATCCTTGATGTAATCCCACCTTCACCGTAAATGCATCCGTCACTCCCACCACAGACCTCACTGTTGTCACATTATCCTCATACATATCCTGTACCACTCTTACATACTTCTCTGACACTCCTGACTTCCTCATACAATACCACAACTCCTCTCTAGGCACCCTGTCATATGCTTTCTCTTCCTTATAAACTTCTTTATTTTGAAGCTACGAGGAAACTCAGATAACATTCTAGTTAAAATTGGTTGACTCAATAATAATTTATTAAACCATTTTTTGAAGAATGATCAAATCCATCATTAAGCTGTTAAAACTGTATTAGGTCTAATTTCAATTAATTAATGCATTCAATTATATGATTTTAGAAAATAAAGACACATGGCTAATTTTTAAGTTTTTTTTCTGTGAAGATGAAGGGTACTCACCTGGAAACTTTCTTTGCTTTGTGAGAGTTTTGAATACCAGGGCTTTGAAATGCTTCATCTGTTTTGTTGTTTTTATTTTATTTTAATGATCACTGGTGGTGCTGCGGTAGCGGTGTCGCCTCACAGTAAGACGTTGCCCTGTTCGATTCTCAGCTAAAGCGCCTTCTGTGTGGAGACATGTGTGAATGGGCGTACCTTCGTTGAAGGTTGGGTATCAGGCCTGGCAAGTCGGTACGTAAAAATCTACTGCCAATCATTAGCGGACCAGAGTTCCGCTGTGGCGACCCCTAGCCGGGAAAAGCCGAAAGATACAACAACTGCCTACTGAATTATTTGGGATGAAATTTCTAATAAAATCTTTCCTTGTTGGCACTTTCAACCTTCTTTCCCCATTGCAGATGCTCTTCTGAGCTACTACGTGTGAGTAAAAATATTACATCAGCATGTCAGAACTGCTGCCCAGTGCCTCACTGGCACTGAGGCATATACTTCATCATGGAGTCCCCTTCTGCTACATTACTTGAAGAGGAACAAGTTTAACTTACAGTCATATATATCGTTACTTATTTTGTTGCAGTCTGTCACTGATAAACGGAGAACAGTGTTTCAGTGAAATGTTTTAATTGTATAAAAAACTGATCTGCAGGCGTCAAAACATTATGCAATCAATAAATAAATAAATGAAATAGCTGAACACAAGTGAAGCCAATGACTACTGAAATGGTTCTGCTGTTAACTTAGAAAGTTTTGTGTAACTAGAATTCTTCCTTGCTGTTTGTGCAGTTTAACTCATGCCATATTACTTATGTCTTGTTCCTTTAAAAAATTCATGTTTTTGCATAAATGCTAAGGGGGGGGGTGTTATAGCCCTACTGCATTATCAGCTCAGGAGCAACAAAACAAAAGTGTACTAAAATTCAAAGAGAAAGCAAGAATATATATATATATATATATATATATATATATATATATATATATATATATATAGATAGATATGGAAACACTTTATAACCTCGAATTACTGAAATGTCGAATTTCAGTATCTCAAGACTATAAAGCCAAATGTTAAAAATAGCGAAAGGTCATAATCACGAACTCGAATATATATTGTCGTATTGTGACCATGACTTACACGCGTAATGTCCAGTCCAGTGTGTTTTTTGATGGTGCGTGTGTGTGTGTGGTAGGTGTTATGTCTTGTAGTAGTTTTGTTTGTTTATGTTGTGATGTGGGTGTTGTGGTGTATGTGTGGTATCGTGTGTGCAGTTTTTTTGGTGTTGTGAATTTCGCGGTATATATATATATATATATATATATATATACTGAAACACACATTTCAGTATTTCGAGTATATATAGTGAATCTGTATATATATATATATATATATATATATATATATATATATATATATATATATGGGATACGAACATATGCTCGACTAGCATATGTCCGAATCACAAAACATCGAACACACATACACGAAAGCGCTTAACATCGACAAGCGCTTCCATGTATGTGTGTCTATTTCATAGATCGGACTACAGTGCGGTTAAGGGAAAATTCCCTTTTCCCCACTGTAGTGCGATCTTGGAGTGAGAATAATAAAGTAGGGGGATGTGGGGGGTGCACGGGGACAAAGCCCCCCCCCCCCTGCAGAAACGTAGATTTTTTTTTTGAACTACACATACACGGAAATGCTTTTCGATGTTAAGCACTTTTGTGTATGTGTGTTCGATGTTTTGTGATTCGGACATACGCTAGTCGAGCATGTGTCCTAGACCCATAGATATATATATATATATATATATATATATATATAACATATACACACACACACACAGACATATATATATATATATATATATATATATATATATACATACATACATACATACATACACACTCATCAGTATTAAACTTTCTATACCGCTGCTTTACTATAAATGGGCATAACTTGCAGTGGGGAAATGGGGGACATTTTTCAAATCCCTGCTGCAAAAACTAAAACAGAAACTCATAAAAAGGTGACCAACTACTGAAGACAGAAAACAACATTATACTGAAACATGCCTTCCAGTCATTCATTTATTATTTACCAACTCAAGTGCTCTGATACTTACTTTTTTGGCTAAATATTATTGCTTTTTCAACTGTCCTGAATCCTTCAGATTATGAGTTTTCCTTCTATATTTCATGAAATTTGTGCAAACCTCTGCCATTCTTACAACACATCAAAAATATAAAAACGAAAGACCAATAGCTGAAGATGAAACACAGCACTCCACAGCTTGGATAGTAATATGTAAGAAAAAAAAAATCACAGCTTATTAGATAACTAGAAGAGAAAGGCAGCTGGAAGAACAGTTAACTATGTAAACGTTTTCCTGTTTCTTTTCAGCAGTTAGGTTTTAGGTATGTTAGCAGCAGGGCAGTAGCAACAAAGAACGTGGCCTCCTCCGAACATACCTCCGGGGCCCTTTATACTATCCCTCTGAAATTAACATTTTATTGGCCACACTGTCCACATGTCAACAAATGCCTTAAGACCAAGCCAAACTAATCCTAAACTACTAGAGCTTAATGTTTACTCAAGACCAAGTTAAAAATAATCCTAAACTACTACAGCTTAGTGCTTACTATAGTGTAACTATAATAATAAATCCAGTTCTTCAATTGCATAAATATGCACATCAAAAGACTGCTTTCACCCAATGAACTCGCGTATGCTGTATTCATCATTAATGAAATACATGAAATGTAATTCTAAAAGTTGTATTGCAGTGCAGTTGGTCCACGACTGTTCAGTTAGCATAATTCACACAAAATTGCATACAAATTATTAACAAAACATATCTGGAACAGAACAGGATGACAAATGTCTTCTTAGCATGCTGACATATATACAGGGTTCATATTATGTATACATGGGCCTACAGTGTACATGTATTCCATACACCGTTAGAGTAGTCATGCAAAGTGCTTCTTTCGAGCCTTGTTTTCCACAAATTGGTTAATCAGTGCATCATAGTCCAGAGATCTGGCAATCTTGTTTTCGACTGAGATAAGTGCAAGTGCAGAAAGCTTGTCATTAGTCATGGTTGAGCGCAAGATATTCTTGATCAGTTGCATCCTGCTGAAGCTCCTTTCAGCACCGGAGACAGTAAATGGTGTGGTCAAAAGAATTCTGATGCAAATGCAAAGATTCAGATATACCTCCTGAAGGCTGTTCTTGTATATGTACATTAAAAAATTGTTTGCCGTGACAAGTCCTCTCTCATTCTCGACGACATAAATAAAAATTCAATTCCATTATGAGTTTATTGACATTAATGTCTCCCACTTTTCTTTCAAAATTTTTGCAGTGATTCTCCAGTTCATTTTCTCTGTGATACTGCTTCAGGCTGTTAGCGTTGTATACAGAAATCCAAACAACTTATACCACTCCACAAGTTGGTCAAATCACCATGAAACAGAAGATATGGCCTGATCAGTGAGAACAAGAAAGAACTGAGATTTGAATTTTTCTTCAGCAGAAAGATGACTCGAATCAGTACATTCGTAATCAAACATTCTCTTCTTACGTGGCACTCTGGTTTCTGGAAACACCTGCTCAATACCCATGTGCTCTGCCATTTCATGTGCATTCGTGACTGCAGAGTTATATCCTGTATTTCGACAGTCTTGCAAAAACTTCATTGTAGCACAGACTTCTGCCTGCAGGATGTCAATTGAAACATCTGGTGACTGAATTAATTTGGTGGTTTTGACGTGAAACAGTATATCATACCACGTGCACATAGTAACATGGTCTAAAAGTGCACCAGCTTCTGTTGCTGTATTGCCATCTTTCTTTTCAAGTGCATGGTCTCAAAAAGATGACAAAGCATTGCACAATTCTTCAAGGTGATAATGCAATGGCTTCACAGTATCAATTCTCACCTCCCACGTGTCGGAGAACCCTTTAACAGATATTGGCATATGTTCTTGAAGTATATCCCAAAGTGAAGGTGATGAAAAGACAACATATATTCTGTTAATCAGACCAAAAAAGTCAACGGCATATTTCGATGACTTTGCCGCATCTGAAATGACAAGATTAGAAGTGTGAGCTCCACATGGTACATACAATGCACGGTCATTTATTTCTAGCATGCGGGCTTGAACTCCTTTATTCTTTCCTCTCATATTGGAGCAGTTATCATAAGCTTGGCCTCTCATGTCAGCAATGTCTATTCCTTAGTTGTCTGCCTTTTCAAGAAACACTTCCAATATACCATTGCAAGTTGTATCAAGAATATTAAGAAAACCAACAAACGCTTCATGAACATTGACACCATTATCACCGTTGCATTCAACAAAGCGTAACACCACTGACATCTGTTCTTCATGTGAGATGTTGGAAGTACAGTCCAAAATAACCGAGTAATATTTTGCTTTTTTAAGTGTGCTATGTTGGCCTCCTGAATGTTACTGGCAACAAGTTGAATCAGCTCATTTTGGATCTGTGGACTGAGGTACTGAACATGTGTCTCTGCCTTCTTAACCCTCTGTAAAAGTTCACTGAGGACAGTATCATACTTTGCAAGCAATTCAAACAATCCCAAAAAGTTGCAATTTGAACGATCACCAAGCTTTTCATTACTCCCTCGAAATGTCAAGTTCCTTTCGGATAAGAAAATAATGACATCAATCATACGTTTGACAGCATCTCTCCAAAAATCTCTTTTTCATAAAAGCCTGCAATTCAACTTGGTCAACAGATGTATGGTTTACTATGCCTGACCGAAGGTCAAACCATTTCACCATACTAGTCTTGATGACCTTTGCCGGTTTCATGCTGCTGAAGTCTTTTTGACAGTGCTTTCCAAGCAGATGTTCCACTACATAGTGGTATGCCACCAGTGCCAAATAATTTACAACAAAAAATGGCATCTTTCTGGACTGAGTACATTAACCATGAACGTCTTATTGTCTCACCGTTTGCCATGGTTCGATAGAAATGAGTACTTGTGAACCTCCGTCTTTCCTTGTTAAATGGAAATCCATAACTTTCATTCTGATGCAGTGGGTCAAGTTCAACAATGTCACGCACTTGTCTGTCCGATATTATAAATGGCCAATCTCCGGGATCATCAATCAATGGTTCAAATTCAGATACTTCTGGCAGCAGTTGGTATATGTCACAGTTTGTTTGGTAGTAGAACAACTGGCTTCACCTTCGACCTCACTTGAAACACTTCTGGATACTTCTGCTTCTGGATATGACTCGTCACGGCTAGCACTGTCCATTTCATGTGCCTGTACCTGTACATTGGATTACAACGCAAAATATGTTGACAACTTTGGAATTTTCTCAAGTTGCTTCTCAGCATCTTTTGCTGCCTTTCGTTTACTAGCTCCGCTCTTACACCTTCTGTTAGACAACATCACAAAGCACACCTTTTCATTGGAAATGCTAAAAAATGAAACAACTACACTAATAACATTTATTTATCCACCGACCGCCATTATGAATGCAAACACATTCTTTGAATAGGTCCAACAGTAACAGACACATACACAGAGCCTCCTCTGCTTTCATACACACATTCACTCGCACACGCAGACAGCATAAACACGCAAACACTTTTTTGTTTCATTTTTTACACTCGCTAAACAGCAAACGCGCTGCTCAACGAGTGTAAAATATCTGCTCGTTCACCCGGGCATACCTCTCAACTGTACAGATTTTCTCAGAATGTCCAGATTTTTGCCTCATATTTTTGGTCCATTTTTCATAAAATTGTGTTTTTTCTTAGTGGCAAAATCATTAAAGACCAAAGACAGAAAAGAATGACAGCCATTTGAGTTTAAGACTGCATACCCTTCAGAAAATTCAAGGTAAAACAAAACCTGTTATTCTATCACTTTTCTAAGTCTGTAAGTGCAATATTACAAAAATTGTCCCCTATTTTTGGGCCTTTAGCCCACTTTTATTAATGGCTTTGTCCAAATTTCTTGCTGTAAGAAGCTGAGCGGTATGGTTCGATCTCTGTCTTACTTACTCTCATACACTGTCACACTCAAGCTTTTTTTCTTTTCTGCTATGAAGTGGTGGACCCGTCTTGCTGCAGCTATTATTTGTATAGTAACACCTTTCTAGAGAAGGTTCCTTCTCCAATCAGGTTGCCAATGTACTACTGCCTATTCCCTAAATACAATAATGCCCACTAGCATTACACTCCATTAAATCCACAATTAAATTATCAGCACGCGGCACTGTCCTCTTGGCGCAGGTCCTACAGAGAGCGAGACCTCCTCCGAAATCCGGTGAAATATTAAGGTGCCTACGACGGGTTTTAAATAAGTTCAAGTTGTCGCCTGGTAAGTGAATTGGAATGCTAATTCAGTAACAAGGACAGATGGCTGTATGCACAGACCGGTAAGAGATGATAGAAACTAACAGATGACTAAAAAAAGAAACCAGTGACGGGGTTACATAACGGTGTTAAGTTACTAGGCTTTAGCACCTCTCTATTTATGGAATCGAATAGGACAGCTTTTACCTGGGATTTGTGTCCTAAGAAAACATGAAATGTGGCAGCTGTCCGGAGATTTGTGGGAGAAAATATACATTTCCTGTTAGTTTCATGATGACACAATTATTTATAGCTAAAACAAATTCTGCCTATGAGTACTGCTGCAGGCCCAACTAAAATTCAAAGCTGACCGACAGACAACTGATGGCTGCCAATAGCAGTATGATGTACCACCTTACATTTTCTTGTCACTTTTAGGGCCCCCCTCTGAAGGGTACGCTACATCTCTGTTAGGTACAGATGATGAATGAATGAAAATTTGAATTGGATACTATAACATCTATCAAAAATCACTTAATGAAATGGTCAGCAAAATGTGAACAGCAGCTATCTGATTCTGATTCAGATGCAAAGAACATTGTAACTAGGTAAAACTAGATGAATTACATTGGTAAGTATCAAATAACACACCATAACAATAACCAGCGTGGGGTAAGATGATACTGTCAAGTGGGTCAGTTATAATATACCAATTAGCTTTAGATTGCAGATCTTAGCAGTAATACAATAAAGTGCTAAACATAATACTAGTTATTTGAAGCAGAGGCCATTTTCTTTTGGCCACTGGAATGGAATGCTTTTACATAAAATTTTGTGATGAGCCTGCCCAGACAATTCCACTTGTTTGTTTGGATGTTTAGTGCAACTACGTGGAGCAAACTACTCGGGCTGCTTTTCAGACATGATCTAGTTCCTCTAAGCAAAAATGAAAGCACAGGGATTAAAACAAGACAAAGTTGCAGTAAAAAGGATGCAGCAATAGGCTCCAAAAAGACAACAGTAGAATAAACAAGATCTAAAAAAAGATCTATAACATCAGTAAACAACTGAACTTTTATACACTAACTCCTTGAATGTATTTTCTGAACACTGGTATAAAAAGACAGTAAAGTTACCTATGTAAAAGATAGTAGCGTGCAAGGCATTTTCTCACCAATAGAAATCATGCATAGGTTGGTAAATCTCACACCCCCCCAGGATACAACAGTTGGCCACTGGCTGCTTTATGGTTATCTTTCAGCTGACCCTCCCAGTGCACTGGATACATTCCCAAAACTGGGTCAATGGCAGAACAAATGGATATTAGCCTCTTTCTCAGTGAGACAGTTATAAGCTATTAAATTTACATTGACTGTCTCTACACTGCAGACACTAAAATAATCTGATCAGTGTAATACAGAAAATGTCAAATTTTTATAAAAACTCGAACTGACGAAAAGCTCTTCATTAAACCAGTAAAAAAATATCTTGGTGTTTGGATTATTCCTATAGAGCCTGTTTGCTGAGTTTAATACAGAAAATGTAGATGATAGAAGAAACAATATGAATGCTAGAAACAATTCAACTCTAATCAATGTGATGTCTTGTTAATGGTAACTGGAAAACATATCAAATTCAGATGCTCAAAAAGTGCACAGAATACTTGTGGGTGACCTTGTTTCAGCTGTCCTGCAGTGAGGATGGAATCTCCTGTAGGACAAACTGCATCATGACAACCACATACTGGTGGTGAAAGGACATGGTGATCAAATATAGAGTCAAATTTAACCTAAAACTGTAACAGAATGGCTGACTGAGGGTATGAATGAATTCAGTGAACAGAGAAATCAGAGTTATGCAAACACTTGCACCAAGGTCTAGTTCCAGCTGAGGTAGTTTTTCATGCAATCAGTTTATGCATGCAATAACAGGAAAAAAGGCCTCAAACTGTTAACTCATTGTACACAGTAGTGGAGAGGTAGATGTGCTCGACTTGAACCTAAATTGCTATCTTGTGGATGCAAATACCAGGCAATTCTGCTTCTTTAGTATTTCCACTCATGTGACCCATCCACATCTGAAAGAGGTCACTTTGTTTCCCTGGGTATCAATGTGAGGGGGTAAACTGCTTCACTCTTTTTGAGTCGTACCTCCCACACTTGGTTCTATATGAGACAACTTTCAGCCTCAAAACATATGCTATGATAATTAGAGGGCTTTACCTTCATATTAAAAGCAAAGAACTGTTTATTCCCAAGATCTGTCATGTACTTAAAAGTCTTCACTGGAGCTTTTTGCAACTCTCTCCCCTGAATAAAATATAGATTCAGGTCAGGGAAACAACATTTCTCACTCAATACACCGAACACTCCCGTAGCAATCTATTACTTCTTTTAAAGTAAGGTTTCTAAAATTGAAAACAATCATTCAAGAGGGGTTTCCATATGGTTTGGGCCACTGGTATGAGAACATTTCTTTCATAGTAAAAATCTCTCCTATGATATTATCAGGGCATTTCTTGTTGCTGAAACTGTGTTCATAGGTTGATACTAGGCTATCTGCCCCTAGGGCATTTATAAGCCTAGCCAGAGTGTGTTTGGCTTTCGCCACCCATTTTAAATTAATTTTGCTATGCCCTTTTTCGAGGTTAGTATACTGTGCCTCTGTCTAACAGTGACACAGAAGTGATACCTGGGGTAAACCTATGATCTCCCATCTACTCATCAAGATTCCTCTTGAAGAGAGTCAATGAGGGACTCTGCCTAACCTGGACTGTGATTTTATTCCACAGTGAATTGAGCCTCTGGGTTATGAATCTGTCCCTCCAGCATGTCTTATTTATTTCAGTGCTGAGGTTCAAGTCTCTCGAGCGCGTAGCTCGATGGGATTTGGATTTTCTGAGGTGCAGCATGTCCATTAATTCCGGGATGGACATGACTTTATACGTCAGGCACAGATCGCCTCTGAGCAGGCGGTATGCCACTGAGTAGAGCTGGAGTTTCTTTAACCGGGCAGCATATGGCATATCTGTTTGAGCCCTTTGATCCTCTTGGTGAGGTACTTTTGGGGTCTTTCCAGTTGCTGCAGGTGTCTGGTAAGGTACATCCCAAAAGGGGCATTGTACTCAATTATGGGCCTGATGAGGGATGAGTAAAGAGGCACGATGACCTCTCCCCTGATCTAGATGTGAATCTCTTCATGATTAGGTGGGCTATATAAAATATTTTTCTTACCACTTTGGCCACGTGGTTGTCAAATGAGAGATTGCTATCAACTTGGGTCTCCAGGTCCCTAATTACTTCTTCTGTACTTAATGGATTACCACCTATGTGGTAATTTGTGGGCACTTTGTTTTTGCCAAAGGGGATGACTATACACTTTTTGGCGTTTAGTTTGAGGCCATTGCTCTGACACCAGTTGTCTGTTTCTATGAGGCCCTTTTGGAGGATGCTAGTGTCGGCTGTTGAGTCGATTATGGCGCCCAGTTTGCAGTCAGCCACAGTCCTTCCATGTTGGCCTGTACCTTGGAGAAATATATACCGAACAAGAGAGGTTCCAGGACTGAGCCTTGTGGGATGCCACTTGTAACTGGTTTGGAGTCTGACATGGCTCCAGCAATTCTAACCATGTGGGTTCTGTCCTTGAGCCAGTTTGCAACCCATCTAGTGACATAGGGGTTTATATTTAAGCTGGTGAGCTTATCTATAATGCCCAAGTGGGGCATTGTATCGAAGGCTTTTGCGAGGTCCAGGTAGGCTGTGTGGACCACATTTCCCTCGTCAATGGCCTTGGTGACTGTTTCAAAGAAATTGACCAGGTTTAAGAGGCAGGATCTGCCCTTAACAAAGCTGAACTGGGTAGGATCCAGTGTCTGTAGGTCCCCAATATCTTTATTTATGAGGTCCATGATGATCCTTTCCATAGCTTTGCAGACCATGCTAGTCAGGCTTATTGGGCTAGCAGACATATATTTACCAAGACTTTTTTCCTCCTTAATTGTGCCACTAACTTTCATACTTTTCATATACCTCTAAGTATAACATGTAGTGATATCAGAATATGCTCTGCCAGCTAAATATTTTGTCCTTTACATGCCTACACTAGCAGGACAATTCAAGCTTCAATTACAAAACATCCTTGTGAAAAGTCAGTCTTAGAGTGTGGGGGGGTGGGGGGTCATCAGATGAAGAAGCTGCACTGGGAAGCAGATAACCTAGCAATGGTTCTTAGACATACTAGCTTAGTATACATTTTATGCATTTTCAATATTGCTTCAGGAACCTAGATGCTTTTTTGTGAACACATCTCTGCTGCACTGAAATCAATTACTATCAGTTCATATGACCTACCTAGACTTAGAGAAAGCCTTTAATTCAACACTATGCTGTTGTATTCTACATAACTTTGCAAAAAAACATTAATATTAAAACAGTAGTAAGTGGGTGTGCAGATAGCTATTAACAGGCAATGGAAGGCTAAACTATCTGGGGAATTGTCATAAAAATGAATTACTACTAATAGTATAATGTGAGAGTGAGTGTTATTAGTACTTCATATTTTTATAAGCTGTATAAAAGCAAAAGATGACTCCTCACATGACAAAATAAGCTAATGACCATAAAAAAAGATACTTAACCGCCTCAAACCCAGATTCCTTATCTTCAGGAACATCTAATATAACTAAATAGCCAATGTTTAAGAAATAATCCATATTTCACAGATACTAACCATGCTGTACTCCATTAATGGAGCATATGCTATTAATAAACAATGTTTAAAAAACAGAAAACGTGGGAACATTTACAGATAAAACTTTGATGATGGTGTCTGAAACGGTCTGGAAGTCATTTAACATATTTTATTTTATGGGGACTCTCAAACAAGTCTACATAAACAATAATTCTCCATCAAATTTCCATAGTAGGACCTTTACTTGGGTACATTGTTGGCTGCATTGTGGGAAAATGGTGCTGATGGTCAGAAAATTTATGAAGGAAAAGGATTCCCGAATTTAATTGCAGGCTAGGGATGTAGACAAAGGAGCAAGGCTTAGACTAGTTGGGAGCTGTGTGGTGAAGGGAAGAGGTCTGTGTCAGGAACTAGACCTATTTTAATCCTGAGGGGATTGCCTTGCTAAAAAGTGTCCTGTAAAAGTACAGTCATACAAAAATACCTTTAAACTAAAGTGGCAGGTAGAAGATCGATAAACACAAACAACTAGATGGATGAAGAGGAAAACCTTCAGAAAGAAATAAGAAATATTCATAAGAAAATAATGAAACTAAAAGGACACAGATAAAGGGGAAGGAAAATGGGGATCGTGTGTGCAAAGTAATGGAGTCTAGGTAAAAAAATGTGATGGGGATCTCATGTGCAAAGTAATGGAGTCTAGATAAAAATGCGATGGGGATCTCATGTGCAAAGTAATGGAGTCTAGATAAAAAAATGATGTGGGGATCTCATGTGCAAAGTAATGGAGTCTAGATAAAAATGTGATGGGGATCTCATGCAAAACGGAGTCTAGATAAAAAAAATGTGATGGGGATCTCATGTGCAAAGTAATGGAGTCTAGATAAAAAAATGTGATGGGGATCTCATGTGCAAAGTAATGGAGTCTAGATAAAAAAAATGTGATGGGGATCTCATGTGCAAAGTAATGGAGTCTAGATAAAAAAATGTGCATGAGGGAGTTACAGGTAATGACAGACGTGGAAGAAGGAAACTAGAAAGGGATAATGGAAGCATGAGCAAATGGGAAATGGGAATGCAATAGAATTATCCCAGAGTAAATGGAAGGCAGAGTGAATGTGGATTGTGGAATAATGTTTATGTAAAAGGTAGAATGATGATGGGGTGACAAATATGGATGTGGATTGTGGAATAATGTTTATGTAAAAGGTAGAATGATGATGGGGTGACAAATAACAAAGGGTAAGTTGGAAACATGACTACAACAACAATTAAACTAGACAGGTGGCAACCTGAGGTCCTGGTTTACCCAGACAGACAGAAATTTTCTACAGGATACCAAATACTGCCAGTCATGATAGTGAGCACCTTAAACAGAGAGCAAAAGCATAGATTAAGAAGGGGAGAGTAGGATGGCTGCTACGTTTGGACTCTCTGTTAAACACATTTCCACCATAAATCCGCGGTATCCCTCTATAACCATTTCAACAAATTCTACTGTTAAAAGCCTGGGGGGTTTTAATTTCCTTGAAAGAAGGAAAATGCAATTCTTTTCTGTTGTTGCTAATGCCTTCTGTTCACTTTTCATTCTGGAATGACTTGTGCAGGTGAATAATTCTGAATGTAACATCCTGCTTTGCTTTCAAATACCAAATCCCTATAGTGTGGGTGAACCTCAGCTGTGATGCATCAAAGGACATTGCATTCATCAGCAGTTAATAGACATTACCAGTGGTTCTGCTCAGGCATTTGTTTTACAGCTGTCCATCTACTACTCTAGCTGTGTTTAGACATACGTGTTCCATGCCATGGGTTTGTGGAATGGAACACATTTAATATACATCCAGTACAGCACCTTGCTTAGCTGTAGGTGTATGGTGTGTATTTTATATCCTTTGGTTTTAATGTGAACATCTGACAGCTCTGTGAATCCAGTCTCGCCTGTTTAACAAAGTTTGGAATGCATATTTATGACTGCTTATACTAAAAATGTTTGTAGTGAATTCTGCATTGTGAAATGTTTTCATCAATTAAAAAAAAATTCTTTATGGATAGAAGTATGCTGCAAGATTTAAACATACTAGGCTAACAAAAGAAGCTGATTTTCTATTAGAAATGTAGAGGTAAACATAAATCTTTTTCTCAGTACACAAAAAGGCATTTATTTTGAGCACCAACAGCCTTTCTGTGGGAAATATTCTGACTGAATGCCAAGCAACTGTAATTATCATATCTCAGAAGGGACCAAAGCAATCAATAAATGCCCAGCTGTCTGTTATATGAAGAATAACAGTCTAGAATTGTTCCTTTAAATTCATAAGGTTCCTCTGACTCACTCAACTTAGCTTTTTAGCAAATATTCTGAATGTAACAGCAGTTATAAACAAAAGGTCACTGCATTACTTCTCTGGTTATTTTGAGACTGATTTATTCCAAAATAGTAACAGAACTCAAAACAATATGACTTGCTGGGCAAATCAAATGCGACAAGGGCAACGAGATTCATTTCCGTAAATAACCTTGGATTTCTGTCATAAGCAAAAATGTATGCTTTAAAATGTTCTCACCATAATTTACCATATTCTGAAAACTCATTAAAACTCATTAAACATTAAGATAACTGGTCTTAGTCCACAAGAGTGTCAGCCTCTGTATGTGGATTTTAGTCTGCATTCCTAAGGTACTGGGTTCTGGTATGCAATCAAGTTACTGTCACACCTATGGGAAAGAAATGCTCGACATACTGGTGGTACACAACTCCTATTGACCACAGCTGGCGCCAATTACTATGCAATGCTCTTACTTTTAATCTAATGGCCTGACAAATGCCTAGTACATAAACTTCATTCCTTGAAGGAGCAAGCCGCCTGGAAATAAGAAAAAAACATTAGCTGGTCACAAGGAGGTACGTCATCCTGAAAGTGTGTTTTTGAAGGGCTACATCAGAATAGTCGGGGGTCACATACAAGGCATCAGGGCAAAAACAAAGTACTAAACAAAAGTGGACTACACTAAGATAAGCAGTTAGCATATTTTCCTATATGTTATCTGTACCAGATAACCATAACTAAATACATTTTCTTTCCAAAAGACTAGACAGTTATAGGGTGCCCATAACCAGTCTGCTCCTTGAAGGTGTCAAATTTTCTTTCTAAGTGATGCCTAGTTAATGCATCGTGACACAGATGACACCTCAATCCCGCATGGCAGATTTAAAGATAATACTTGGTCACTGGTAATGACTCAGTGAACTATTATTTTAAAATGTTCACTGCTGTCTGAGCATGGTGTGGAAATAACTAGTATAAGGGACACTATAGTAAACTATTGGTAGCATCACTCACAAAGCTATCCCTAGTCCCCACCAGTGGTCATATACTCACTAAGTATATCATCAGTTCCAGTTCCCTAACCCAAAGAAAGGAAGGGTCCTTCAGGACCCCAGTTCTCTCGTCACTGGCCAGTATTCCAGTCAGTCATGGTTTGTTCCTCAAAGGAAACAATGAAACAAAAAGCTCAGACTTCTCTGTATCATAAACAGGATGTGCTGCTGTGACAGACATCTAACCCAGCATATCCACAGTCTACAGAAAATGACTACCTTTGTATGTCATGCAAAGTGATATGTTGGCCATTTTTAAATCTAGTCTTGATGAGTGGATGGGAATTCACAAATTCACTCCTCAGTTAAGTTGCATGACTCTCCTCGACTGGGCTGTGTTACACTAGTTAGGTTTTTCCATGGTCACCTAGACTATTTGCGTAATAATAACCTACAAATCTGTGAACAGGTGGTACTGATATACACCTTGCGCTGCAGAAAGTGCAACAATGTACAGCACATTTATCAGGCCTCCTCCCAAGACAGACCCAAAAAAAAAAAAAACACAAGGCAAAGATTACATTCTGGAAGGGGAGGATATACCACTGGCACAGCATGGCAGAAGTAATCTGAAATTGTATATTGCACTGATTCACTTCAGTGTTGCATATAAAAATTGCTGACTTTCCCCTCCTCCATAATTATCCAAGCAGTTTGAATAACAACCATCCCAGTAACAGTGAAGCAGTACATCTCTGCACTGCTGGAGACTCCAGGTTTAATTAATAATGCATGTGGAAGATGGCTGTGTTGGGAAAATGCAAAATGGCAACAGATCACCTGTCTCTTACTGGGAGGAGGGGGTCTCTTCTTGGTGGGGGAGATACAGACTGAAAACTGCAGTGATAATCTGCATATGGAGGACATGCACATTGCACATTACAACTCTATCTCCATTTGTACCTCTACATTCTTTATGGGTATGTCAAAACATTAAAAAAGCCATACATGTTAACAGAATAAAGGGTCATGCATCATCAGTCCTTAGTCCTTGCAATGAATAGGTTTACAGGGTAGAAAGGAGACAGTGTAGGAGATGACTGTGCCTCTGCCTTGAAAAAATTCTGAGAGCTGCCTTCTCCTTCATAAAACACAACATAGCTATGATTTCTAGAAAGATTCCATGGCAGAACAGAGTTTAGGCAAACTCCTGCAACATGTACATCTGACAAGCCAAAAGAGAGGATTATACATTCGTATCTATGCAATGTAAGCAGAATTATATGCATGAAAAGGAAAAACAAAATAGAAACTAATGCGCTCTATGACTTTAAGTATCTTCTAAATGATTTTCATAGTCCATTCAAATCAAACTATCAGCAAGAAGTCCCAAAAGTACTATACATGTTAAGCAATCATTTACTTCCTTTTGTGGACTGGCAACTTTCACAAGGAACCAGATAATGTTATACCTAATAGTCTCATGTTCATTCTAGAGAAGGTTTTGGAAAAGATTCTGAATGGAAGCTTGTGCCATCCCTAAAGTATAACTCTAGATAGTAACAAGCATTAATAGTCTCACAAAACAGAGGTACTGTCAAGTCCAGCTTTATTTATTTTTATGCCTAGACTACAATTAACATACATACACAAGGGGACTATGTGGATAAGGTTTACAAACACTTTAAAAGGGCCTCTGCCACAATGCTTCAGGAGGCTTTAAGGGAGATTAAAGTGCATGGAGTGTATAGGTCTAAATGGTGAACTGAACATTTCAGGATACCCATACACATCCACACACACACACACACACACACACACACACACACACACACACACACACACACACACCCACCCACGCCCAACCCATAAAAGCAAATTAGTGTATCACCTACAAACCCATCAGTGTGTTTGGGGAAACTGGAGAACGCAGTGCAAGCCTACAAAGGTACAGGAAGGACATGCAGACCCTGCATAGAATGCACCCAGCAAGGAACCAAGGACTGTGAGGCAGTGACACTAACCACTACACCATTGTATCACCTCATTTTCAGTCTTACATGACTTAAGCTTCCAGAGTTGTCTTAGAACACATCATTACCCCCTACCACTCATAATATTTTGAGGAATGGACATATTTCTACCACACATGTATGCTACACCAAAATGAATGGAGCACATTAAATATACATCATTTGTCTTAAACATTTCAGCCTGGTAGTTTATATGATTGCCTTATCCATAAACTTCCAAACAGAAGGTGGTTGCCTCACTCATGCATGTATGTCATTTAGAATAAATGGAATATCAGTATTTTAACTTTTTGTCCCTAACAGCATTTCCAAGAATATTAGTACACCATTTTTCATTATACATGACTGATATAAATCAACAGCAAACTTCTGTCCCTTGGAGCCATACCTCTCAACCTCTCAGTGCAAGAAATCTGGACAAAGACTGACAAAATGGGGGGTGGGGACAAAGGCCCAAAAATAGACACATATTTTAAATATTACTATTATAAGCTTAGAAAGTTGCTAGAGTAACAGGATTTGTTTTGACATACATTTTCAGAAGGATTTGAAGTCTGAAACAAATGTATGTCATTATTTAGTGACTTCAGTCCTCGGATCATTACAGTAATTTGTCAGAAAAACACAGATTTTTATGAGGAACAGAGCAAAAATATGAGCCAAAAATCTGGACATTCTGTGAAAATCTGTACAGTTGAAAGGTTTGCTTGGAGCATGTTAATGAATTTAAACTTACCTCTAGTTGTAATAGATTTAATGAAGCTAAGATATTGCCTCCTGTGTTCTGCAAGGAGCACAGACATGACTTTCTTTAAACAAATTATACCTAAAGCCAGACTATGCTTTTCAGTGTCTCTAAAATCAAATGGCTTTCCTTCCTTTCAAGCTTTCTGCAAGAAACATACTAGAATCCCTGTATACCTGACCCTTCACAGTAAAGGGTGTATACAACGTAAATGCAAAACAGACATCACTATTCTGGAGCTATTCTTTACAGAAAACAATCATCTAACAAACTTATGCCACAACCTTTTTCCCCTCAAAAACTCCTGTTTAGTATACAGGTTTATGCATTTCATTTTGCAGGAGTATATATTAGGAGGTGTTAGTGGAAAACTTAAGTATCATATTTAAAATAATGTAGTATTCTCAATAGACATCAATCCAACAGAGCTTGCACATTGTTGGAGGCTTTGCTATCACGGTTAAAATAATCCCTGAAGTGAATAGGAGACAGGTTGGCTACAGAACTAAATGGTTCATCTGCACAATGTGGGATTATGGTCCCCAATAGAGTTAGGGAAAAGGCTGGAATAAATGAGTTGGAGGTCTGTGTCAGTAGGGGGATGTGATGAATGCATATATGAACCCAGAGGATTACTGAAACAGCCCAGCATTTGTGCTGTTTTGGTAATCCTCTGGGTTCATATATAATTTTTAAGTTTTAATTCTACTAGCATTATTTGCAGCTGTTTCACAACTGTCAAGTCAGTCAATGTAGATATTTCCCTGTAGAATTATTTTGTCTTTATTTTAGGGGATTTTTTCTCAAGTGCTTCTATAGCTTGAATTTGTCACATAGTACTTCACAAAAGAAAAATTAACAAAATTAGCACAACTCTAGGAAAACAAAGCAAGTTAAATGCAAAAAAGGGGGGTGCATTCCCAGCTCCTCATCCCTTGGAATAAACTAGTTGCAACAGTTAAGAAACCAAACTCAAGCAGCATTAACCACCAGTGTCAGGGGACTGGGTATTGACAGGGGGTTCAGTAAGGCTGACACCTGTTCGATGCAGCACAAGCTCCATGGGGATAGTTTGGTATGATGGAAAAGTATGTTTCTAGTGCTCAATGGATTTATCTAAAGTCCTACAGACTTGGATCTGGAGTGGAGTGGAGTTTGAGCAGCTACAGCATAGGGGCAATGCAGAAACAAATGAAGTAGCTGCCTGGGAGTTTTACATGTCCTTAAATGGAATGATATAGAACTGTGGAAGTCACTGCTGTTGGCTCACCTGCAGTAGGTAATGATTATGACAAATGGGCCACACTTAGGAGAGCTGCCCTTAGGGGCATTCAGCAGAGCGTGAAGCCAAACAGCTAAGAGCAATAAGACAAATGTACAGAAGAAGGAAGTAGAATGAAAGTTGGAGAAAAGCTAGATGTGTCTGTGAGACTGACATTGGAACAAAATAAGTATGATGTACAAATGTCACAGTTTGTACAGAGCAGGATTGGCATCAGAGTGATTCTAAAAGAGTGCGCTTGGGTTAGAACTAAGACAAAAATCCAACACTCAGGAGGATAAGAGTTTCAAACATAGTATGCTAAAACATGGTTTGTAGTAGCATTTCTCATATCAGAATATGGACTGTTGCAAGGAAAGGGCAGACATGTTTATGAAAGATGATATTTGGATAAAGAAAGAGTGCACAGTGTTTTATTCAGCAGTATTAGCAAAGGCACATATTTTAGCTACAGGAACAGACCGAATACAGACTCCTGAAGCTACCATGCCATAAGCTAAATTAAAAGAAAAAGATCTGCTAGGATTTTGTTCATAATCTCAGTGATATAACATTATGCACCTGTGCAGCCATTTGAAAAAAAGAATGACTGTAGTCCCACTAAAACACTCCCTTACTCTGGGCAAATAAAACAGCACAAAGATGATGTGTTGCACTTAATTCACTCAAAAAAGATAAGAGTTTTCATGCATGTGAATTTCATTGTCTTAGCTATTAATGTTCTTCATCACAAGGAGAACAATTAAAACAGCAGTGGTGGTGCTGCGGTAGCATTGTCGCCTCACAATAAGACACTGTCTGGTTCGATTCTCAGCTAGAGCGTCTTCTGCGTGGAGACGTGCGTGAATGGGCATACCTTTGTTGAAGGTTGTGCGTCAGGCCTGGCAAGCTGGTACGTAAAAATCAACTGCCAATCATTAGCAGACCGTTAGTTCCACTGTGGCGACCCCAAACTGGGAAAAGCCGAAAGACAAACAATCACAAGGAGAATAATTCATAGTAAGGAGGATAGTTGTTTACAGTGTGATGTCAGAAGTAATCTTAGGCATAATAATTTTGAGATACATCACTGAAAGCACCATATTCAAAGTAAAACATCAGGCATTCCCATTATTGCAAGCAGGCAGTGCAGACATTACCTGAAAAGATGCAATGGCAATATGTGAATGATTTTACAAGTTGTAGTAGGCTCAAACATGAAACATTTATAGAAAACATACGCCTTTAAACAGGCACTTTATATTCTGCTAGTTGCATATGCAAAACACCCTTCACAGCATGGGGAATCAAAACTGTTGTCAAAAGCACATTAGTTTCAGAAGTATTCAAAGCCATGTCAGAAAGAAGACGAATGCATACCGCCAATGAATTTTTAAGAAATGTATAACAGCTTACAGAATACTGCAACCTTTGTCAGTCCCTCTAAATAATCAAATAATTCTTGTAGCAAAGGGAAAAAAGAGTATCTTTATCTTTTATTTCTACTGTTTTTAAATTCCATTTTCATTTTATCCTACTAACTAGCTATAACTTCAGAAGTACTGTTTGTCTTCCTAAATAACTTCCACTACCCGTTTCTTAAATTCCTCTCTTTTTTAAGAGGTAGGTGGGGAAGTGCCAGTGTTTCATTTTTACTCTCGGCTGGAGTGTGGGGAGTGCCTTGTGTGCGGAGTCTGCATGTCCTCCCTGTGGTTGGGTGGGCGTTCGAAAGACATGCGTAAATGGGTGTGCCTTTGTTGAAGGTTGGACGTTGAGCTGGAACCTCAGCGTTCGTGAAAATCTACTGCCAATCATTAGCGGACTGGAGTTCTGCTGTGGCAACCCCTAACCGGGAAAAGCCAATAGACGACAACAACAACTTACAGAATATAAGATAGTGTATATTGAAAAAAAAAGGCCTTTTAATGCACAGATCTGTCACGCAGTATTTTTTGGTATCAACTATATTAGCACCATTGAGGAAATCTAGAGCAAGTGATATAACAGTGTGTGACTGCAGATGTCAAGATTTCCAATACAAATTACTGCAAGACCCTTACTTTATAGATGCTGTTTTACAAGTGTTTAATAAATCCGCATGATATACTAAGCCATCAGATTCAGAACAATCTCTGAGAATGGCGGATTGTAGGAAAGGTATGCATATGAAGGACAGGGAAAGGCATAGAAACTTAGATTCTGATGATAGCTAGGAGCTATGTCAACCAATTCAGTCTGTCTGCCCATTTCCATTACTCACCTACTCAGTAAAAGTCTCTCATCCCAACTAATCAACAGTTTATGTCTATGTTACTATCCCAGCCCATGTGAGAGCTTCTTCATTTCTGCCCAATGTTTTCAGATTTTCCTACTGTGGCTGTATCATTTCAGATAGGGTATTACAGTCAAACTTTCTACAACTCCTGCAGAAAAAAAAAAAAAAAAAAATTTTACCTCCAATTTTTAAGTCCTGTATGTATCGGCTGTGTATGATTTCCTGGTATTGGGTTTCCTGTCCTCCTGTACAAACTCTTCTGAAAATAAGTGTCCTTTAGGGATCAGAACCCAGTCAACCACAGAGTGAGACAGAGATGCTATATTGGGGTGTAGAAGCCGACCTTTATGTTGGGTGATTAGGTTTGGTTACATTGTAATTTTCAGTGGTTTCCCTTTGATAGGTGGTAGAAGATGGGAAACCAATGCTGTCTTGGCCAGAAGGGAGCCAGCTGTTTTGGAGAGTCCTTTTATACTTTTAGGAGGACATTGGAATAGGTGGCAGTGGAGGGTAGATATATAGGAACCTTCCAGTCCAATGGAAGGACAAGGTATCTACTTCCCAGGCCCAAAGAGATGGGTCCTGTGCAGAATAGAGGGAGCTGGTGATGCTGTGGAGATGAAAGAGGTCTACATATGGAGTGCACACTGATGTATGAATTGCTTTGAAGACTTGTCTGTTTAGAGTCCATGTGTGGGGATCTACAAGGTCTCTGATTAAAGAGTCCTCCAATGCATTCTCTACTGAGGGAATGTAGGCTGTTGTGAGGATCATGTTTAATTCAGTAGCCAGTTGCCAAACCTCCTATGCCTGCTTGCACAAGGGATAAGGCCTTGTTCCTCCTTGTTTGTTTGTCATTAGGCCAATCATCATGTACAATGCCCCATTTGGCATGTACCTCACTAGACACCTGGAGAGGCCGCAAAAATACCTTACAGAGGATCCTAGGCCTTAAACACTTATCCTATATGGGCAGACTCAAAAAATTCCAACTATTCTCTGTCTCATATCGCCTGCTTAGAGGCGATCTCTGCTAGACTTACAAAGCCATGTCTGACCCAGCTCTTTTAGAAATGCTACATCTAAAGAAATCCCAATCCCTCCGCACCACACGCTCCAGAGACCTCAACCTCATTAACACAATCAACAGAACATGCTGGAGGGACAGGTTCATAACCCAGAGACTGCTCATGCTATGGAATAGACTTCCCATACATGTCAAGCAAAGCACCTCACTGGCCCTCTTCAAGAGAAATCTTGATGAGTGGATGAGAAATAGAAATTTCATGCCGGGGATCACTCCAGTGGTTCTACTCGACAGAGGCACTAAGGCTGGGTAGCATAATGCCAGGGTAATCCTATGGGTAGGCTTGTAAAGGCTCCAGGGCCATTAGCCTAGTACACACCTATGAACCTATGTATCACATCACCATGGTAATATCCATGTACACCAGGAGAGTGCCTGCTTTCCAATGGTGTAAGAAAGGTCCTCATTTCTTTCAGGTTGATGTGTTCCCTTAGTAAAGAGGGCGATGATTTCCCCTGTACTTTGTGGGAGCCTGTCCAGGCCCAGTTGTGAGGGGCTGGGTTAAATGAAAGTCCTGGGTTGAGAGACACCTGTTTCTCAAACCAGAGAAATGTCTTCTTGCTGCAGGGCAACAGAGTGGTGTCCAAGGATGTGAATGTTGGGCCCACACTGACTTCCGGTACCACTGAATTTTTCTCATACGTAGTCTGGCCAGCGGGATGGATGCAGCCATAAACCCCAGGGCACCTGAGAATGCCCCTTTCAGAGCGATAAGTCATCAAGCAGAGGGTTTGGAAAAAAGTTTCCACATTTTGGACTTTTTCCTGAGGAAGGGAGGCATACATTATGCTTATGTTTAGCCTGCAACCCAAGAAGACTAAGTCTTGAGTGGGACTAAGATGAAATTTTTTTGAAGTTGATGTTGAATCCTAGATTGGTTAAGAGATGGATTGTAAAACATAGGTGTTTGATGAGGGTATCTGTGTACAGGGCTTGAATCAGTAGGTTATCCGGGTAGGGAAAAATTTAAATTCCTTGACTGTGACAGAAGGCTATCACAGGTGATAGGCACTTTGTGAAATGCCTTGGGGCAGAATAAAGACTAAAGGGCAAAGAAGTAAAATGAAAATGAGCCAGAGAAGAACCTGAGCAACCTCTTGCAAGATGGGTGGATGGGGATATAAAGACAAGTATCTTTGAGATCTAGGGACATTGGAAATGCCTGAGGCAGAGTAAAGGGCAGGAGGTTGTGCACAAAAAGCATTTCGAAGGTAGGCACTTTCAGGAAGGTGTTTAGCAGCGAGAGGTTCAGGATGGGTCTTCCATTGCCCTTCCTTCCTTGGAACAAGAAAAGTCTTGAAATGAAAACCTCTTCCTATGAAGGATGATGGTACTTCTATGGTGTTCCATGCCAGTAAGTCCTGAATAATGAGACCTATCAAGGGAAGCTAGTTGGGTGGAGGATTGGGAATCCCTTTCATGGAGGGAATGTTTTCCCAAGACATGGCATAGCCTTCTTTGATGATGGTCAAAATCTACTTGCCCATTGTTACCACCTGCCAGAGCTAAAGTAAAAGGGAAAGTCTTTCTGTTGGGGGGGGATATGACAGTCATAATGTTTTGTCCCCAAATGAAAGCTTCCTTGAAGGAGACTCCCTCTACGGTTTGTCTGAAATTTTTTTCCTAGTGCTTTTCTACATTTGTGAGAGGGTCTAGGATCCCTCTTAATGAAGGAAGTGGACTTGGATAAGTAGTTCCAATGGTATCTAAGAACTGTACAGAGGAGAGTCCACTTACAGTCTTTCATGGTCTTGCCTTGCTCTTGCGGAGTTTTGAAATGATTAGCAGCTTCTGGTCCAAACAAAAGGTCATTGTCCAAAGGTGAATCAAAGAGTTTGGATTTGAAGTCATCATGGATGGGCTGACCCTAGAGCCATGCATACCATCTGATCACTGAGCCACTGGAAGCAGTCCTTGACATAGCATCCACTGCATCATAACTGCATTTGATGCTGTGTCTGCTTATTTGTGTAGCTTGGGACAGAATTGTCTGCATCTGCTGTTTAGAATCTGCTGTCTGAGGTTCTGACATATCCTTATACTAAGACTGTAACACAGAATAGCTGGTATTTGGTCAATTGTGTTTGATAATTGATAGCCCTGAATGCTAAAGTGGCTGAGGTGTAAACTTTCTTACCCCACCTATCCATGGCCCTGCTGTTCTTGTCTAGCTGGAGGGCATTATCAGTGGGAAGCAATTTGGATAACTTATCTGAAGAGAGGGAGATTGCTCCAGGGTCAGCCATGGAGTTTTTATACAGGTATTTAAGTTTATCTGGAAACTTATAAAACCTGTCTGGTCTTTTAAGGGCAGGTGGCTAAGAGTCAGGTGTTGCAGAAGAAAAAGAATGGAAAACATCCAGATAAGCTTTGAGGACCGGGACAACTAGTGAAGCTGCTGGAATACCCATCACCAGGAAGCTATAGTATATTTTTTGTACCTCTGAGATTTACCTCGACTCCCACTTAGTCTCATCATGTTCTGGAAGGTTTCTCCAAAGGAAGCCTCTTCCAGAGGAGAATCAGGTGAAATACACTTCCCTTCGTCTGAGGAAATTTGCTCAGGGAATGGAGTTGTGAAGAATAATCCAGTGAAATATTACAGTCTGGTTCAGGATTCTCTTCAGAGTAGGAGGAATCCAAGGCTCACTTGTGTAGTGAAGCTTGAGGTAGCGGGGTAACAAAATATGGAGGCTTCAGGGCCATGATAGCTTTAGCTCATTACATCAGAGTGACACCTCCAGGTGCATCTGCAGTTAACTCCTACTGATGCCTCCAGACGTCAAACATTGCTTGCTCATACTTGCATCAATACTTCCAAAGCCATGCTATATACAAGGTTTTAAAAGAGTTCATCTTAAAGCTTACACAATCATAAACCCAACTACATTAATATTTGACCTCTGTCTGGTGCAGGTAAAGAGATATTAAATTTTGTTTTTACGATAGTAATTTATATGGATATAATTTTCACATTTTTCTAAATATCCCAGCAACCAAGTAACACAGACAGAACTCATCATATGAAAGTTCTCAGCTAGATGAACAAACTGCTGCTGACAGTATGTGTGTAACTTGAATGGTTGCTGAAATACTGTAAGTTGTTTACAAAATATTACAAATGTAATAGTTACTGTGTTTACTGTGACTTATAAAATTCAGTTTAAGACCTAGAACCTAAAGAATGCTACCACTATAAAAACAGCTTATGCTGAAGGGTTTTTGCCATTTATTCATCTTACATAACCCCTATAGTTCCAGAGATATGAACATTTGTTTGAAATGTGAGAACATAATATGATTCTGTCAAAATGCTTAGGCTACGCCCATTGGAAGTTACAGTGCAAACATCCTGAGCTCCACTGGAGTGAATGAGTTAAATAAGCCCTGGGAGAAGTCCATTCACTCTTTTTCCTGGAAGGAGTAGGTGACAGCAGCTGCTTGTTTTTTGTTTCTTCTTTTTTGGGGTGATGTCTGCCTGCATGTAACTTGAGGATTACAACTTTGCATCATTTCAATAAGCATACCAGCAACCTCCTCCCATACAAGGATCTGAGGGATTCCATGCAGGCACCCAGAGATAAGACATGATTTGTCTGAGGTATTCATCATCTGCAAGGCCTCAGGGGTCATACTGGCCTCCAATAGGGTCTCGGTAGTGGGCGCCTGAGAGGTAAATTGGATATACGAAAGATCTGACCACCTCAGTGGGTACATCATCTTGGAGTCTCTCAGGTTTTTCCTTAAGGGGGAGGATGACATCATGGTCCTGAGAGTCCACCATCTTAGACTGGGTTAGGTGCTGCAGTTGCTGGGTTTCAGGAAAGGTACTGAGTGAGGAAAGTAGCGATCTGAGGGTCTTTGGTATGAAGGACAGACAAATGGAACAGGATATGTAGTCGTGATCAGGGCCTAGACAAAAAAAGGCACTTAGTGTGCAAATCCTTGTATGGAATCTGCCTACAGCACTCACGCTTATTCCTCCTAGCTAACATCTAACAATTTTAAACCATATTACTTCTGAATGAGGTGAATAAAAGTGACTTCCACGCTGTTTCCACTGATCTGGTGCAGCAGTACACGTTTTGCACAATCAGTCTAAAACTAGTACTGTTGTGGCTTATACTTCTGTGTGTGTATATGTGTGTGTCAGGGGGGTGCTGTAAGAGTTACAAACTGACCATAATTTCTTTCTCTGTCACAAACATCATCAGCATTACCATTATGATTGTCTATGTGAAGGAAATCAAGTGCTTCATCTGCATGCCTACAGATATGAACTGCATTTCAAGTTCATGTTTTGATGAGTTTAACTCATCTAGTTTGCTGCCAGGGAGTTATGGTTCAAGTTTTCATATCTATCTATATAAAATGAATCCACAGGAAGAAAAATGGTACTTCTTGAGCAGCGAAGTTGCTGGCTGTGCCTCCTTAAAACCAAGAATAAAGACCCACAACCTGCACCCAATCTCAGTTGAGACAGAGTAATAAAACACTTGATACATAGTAATACATTGGATTAATTGTAGTCAGCTGAATTTACAGAGAAGCAAACAGTGGTTATGTTATGTTATGCAGGGTATCCAATAACAAATATTGCAGTTTTATTATAAACCTGCTGTACTTCTGTCAAGGTTAGAACCTGAGAGTTTGGTTACACATATAATAATCACAGAAGAAAAGAAATTCTCATAACTGATAAAATAGTTAATATTAATCTTGAATGACCTAAAGTATTCTTAGCTTCTAATTTATTTTACAAATTACTAGGGATTCATACAGGTACCACAGTGTGTACATCTTCAAGTACATGTAATGATAACCTTTCATATTCAGAAATGGTCCTAACATGGTACAACACAGTGCTCTAACAGGAAGACATGCAGCACTGCACAGACCTGGCTCTGTGGTGCTAATGAGGCATATGCTAATTTGCTATGTGCTCTCTCCCCCAGAACTGCCCCCAGGAAGGCATCTATATGACGAAGGATTCAAGAAATCACCCACCCAAGTATATCAGCTCAGCTGGCTCTACCATGTCATGGTAGTGAATGGGGCCAAAAGGCCACTTTCTACTACATAATATGACGATGGTATGCAGCTCATGGGAGGTGGGGACACTAGATACCAGGGATTCTACAGTTGTGCACAAAAGCACCAACAGTAACACAGGGATTAGGGGTGGAAGGGACACATACTAGACACCAAAGATTCTGCAATTGTGCTCAACAACACCAACAGTAATACAGGGATCGGAGGTGAGGGTAGCACTACCCACCAGGGAGTACTCTAAACCCATGTGCCTTACTACCTCTGCAACTAGCAGTGGGATTTGGGGATGTGAGGAAGGCAGACAAGTCAGGTACTGGGACTGTGGTGTGTGGGTTTGAATGTGTACTTGTTTATGTGTGGGAGAGTGACTGAGGGGGGGGGTTTGCCATAGTTAACTACTGTGCATGTAGGAAATGTGCACTCAGCAATGATCTGTATGTAATGGTAGTAACTACAATTTACAGACATGCAAATTATCAAATAATGAGGTCTTTTCTCTTTGCATCTAACATCTCTGGACTGCAAAGTACCACATATCACAAGAACAGGGATTTTTTTTGGTGAGACAAGCCCTTTACTGAATTCCATAACTTTCATCTGTCCAAATTTTCGCAGAATGTCTAGAATTTTGCCTCATATTTTTGGTCTAGTCCTCGTAAAATTTGTAGTTTTCTGGCAAATCACTCAGGATTGAAGTTACTAAATAAAAGCATATATTTAAGTTTCAGATCTTGCATCCTTCAGAAAATGCAAATTCTGTAATTTAAGCAACTTTCCAAGTTTATAAGAAAAATATTTAAAATCTGTCCCTATTTTGGCCTTTGTCCTCCATTATTTAAGGCTTTGTCCACATTTTTTCTACTAACAGTTTAAGAGGTATACCCTGGGTTCATTTCATTACTTTTTTTGGCAACAGCTTATTTCAGTGTTATATGTTAGGCTTGGGCCACTGCTTTCACAAACTTTTTTGCAGCAGTATACAAACTTTGAGAGACTTGGTATTTGCATGGGGTTCTGACAGTAGTGACATTCACAAAACTAACTGCCCCAGTGTTAGATCACACATGAATGAGCTTAGTACAACTGCCAGGATGGTGTATCACAGTAATCTTGCTGCTGCCTGGGGATTTCATATACCACTTGTATGGCTTCCTTAAAAGGGCACAGAGGCCATCTGTGAGTGGTGCTGAGAACCACAATCCATAGAAAGCTTATTTGGTGGCAGACTCGCATATCATCTGTACTGAACTGTGGTTTGGTATTAGGGTCACACACAGTTTACACAAAGATGTGCCCTACAAATATCTCTGTTGTCACTGATCCCAAGTTAAGTTTGTAAAACTGTGCAGTAGATGACAGCACATGTATATTGCTACTAAACCTACCACTCCAGTACAACCATTGTTGCAAATCAGGCATACAAAATATATCTCTTTAAAATATTAATTTTACCTGATGCTAACCCTAGACAACCAGACGCATCACCAGTGTCACATGGCACAATTATCTTCCTCATTAAATAAATACAGGTTATATCAAACTGTTAAAGTGCACACAGCACATCTTTGCTGCTACTTTCTGATAAACACAATTCCTGTGGACTATTTTGTAGCTGCTATTTCTGGTAAGCACTAAACTTCGCGCTCTTGCTTGGTATGCAGCATCCCAACAGATTCAGCAGAGGGCATAGGAGAAAGCCATCCAATAAGTGTTCTTTTGACTGCACAGCACTACAGTACAATGTTCTTCCAATGTCATGGGCAAGGGTCATTCAAAGAATTACCCAGCTCATCTGCCATGATGGCAGATAGCACTTTGTTAAACAAACAGTGATTTCAGTGAGAGTTTCTATTATGGGAGTTAAAGCATCAAGACTATAGGTGGGTGAGTGTGTGGTTGTGTGGCTAGTTAGAATGCACCACAAGATACTACTTGACAGTAGAAATTTACAGGCATTTCAAAAGAATAAAAGCTTGTTTGCCTTTGATTTTTGTACAGTTTGAACTAATGCTGTTGCTCAGCTCTGTAATACTAAAGAGTACATCAGTACACATCAGCAAGTGTGACTGCATGGCGCTCGTACATTTTAAAGTGTGGACTTTGCTGGGGTGGGACAGTACTTGCATAGCTGCTCTGTACATGGAGTACTACAGCAATACCGTCATACTTGGCTATGTATAGGGGATTATAAGACTGTCTAACCATGTTTCTTAATTGGTCAGGGATTAGTTATGTGCTTTTTTAACATATACCATCTGTTATAAGCATCTCTAAACAAACATAACCAAATTATAAGCAAAACAATGAAACTTCCTTTTAAAACACTCATAAAAATTACATTTACAGTAAATTACTTATGACTAGGTTTGGCTAAAATAACTCTAAAAGAGAAAGATATTTAAACAATACTTTTACTCAAAACATGCTGAACAAAGGCAATACTGAACATCCTAGTATCTCTTGGAACAGAACATCTAAAACAAATTGGTAATAGAGTCATTATATAGAGTTAAGTCAATGGAATTCAAAATGCATGAACATTAACAAAAAAGAATGTATCCTTTCTTACAGTGAGTGCTCATTTACCAGCAAATAAATCTGACAGTGGTGAATACCATACCCTTCACTAGTCACTGCACATTTTAAAATAGGACAATATATAAAGTACAGTTGTGCACATTTACCATAAATGTAGATGTTCGAGTGTATTCACTGTTGCAGTCATTACATTTGGGCTATCTGCTTGCAGGTAGCCCTCAGTCGGCCTGATTAACAAAGTCTTGGGTCCTGCATCAGTTGCTGTCCCTTTTCCGTGACGTTAGATCATCAGGGGTATAAAACATGCAGCCGATGCCATTACATCAGTTTTTCTTGCCCCAGATGTCAGGTGCCCCCCAATGGGAAGCAATTAAATATAAAAGCACAAAGATATACCTCCAACAAAAAAGCAAATACACCAAAAAGGCTTTTAAGCATAGTAAAGGAAAGTAGAGATATAGCCAAAAGAAGTTAGGGGGCTGGAGGGAAGGTAACCAGGACTACAACAGTGAATACACTCAAACATCTACATTTATGGTAAGTGTACACAACTGTACTATGTTCATCGTGATTCACTGTTGCAGTCATTACATTTGGGTAGATTCCCAAAGCTATGGTTGGGAGGAGGAATTTAGATAGCATTAGGGCCAGCTATAAGGCCTTGCAAGACTGCAGTGGCAAAGTCAGCTCTGGATTTAGAGAAAATTGGCAAATGATAATGCTTGGTAAAAGTATGTACAGAACTCCAGGTAGCAGCTTCTAGGATGTCCCTGGTAGGGACGCCTCTAAGAAAGGCTGTAGAGGTAGATGCAGCCCTGGTGGAGTAAGGTCTGATCCCCTGGGGGATAGGTTTTCTATGGTGCTTATAGCAGAAACAAATGCAATGGCTTATCCATTTAGAAATGGTTTGCTTTGAAATAGCCTTCCACTCTACCTCTGCAGCAAATGCCACCAGCAGATGTTCAGATTTCCTTTGAGGTTTAGTCCTGTCCAAGTAGAATCTAAGTTGTCTGTGCACATCTAAGGAATGCAGTATCCATTCCCCTTTATTCTGTGGATTGGGAAAGAAGGATGGCAAATAAATGGACTGATTAAGAGCCACACTGGATAACACCTTCGGCATGAAGGATGGATTGGTTCTAAGGAACACCCTGTCCGCATGAAAGATAATGAAAGGCTCCACTGCCATAAGGGCCTGTAATTCAGATACCCTTCTAGCTGAAGTGATTGCTAAAAGGAAAGCTGTTTTCCAAGAAAGAAATTTTAAGTCTGCAGTAGCAGCTGGCTCGAAAGGAGGTAGAGTGAGTTTCTCCAAGACAAAGTTAAGGTCCCAGGCTGGGGTTAGAGCTCTCCTGGGTGGTCTCAAATTTTTGGCCCCTCTGAGGAACTGCTTGAGCAGTGGATAAGAGAAGAGGGGCGGTTCTGTGTTATAATGAGCTGAAATGGCTGAGGCGTGGATTTTAATGGAGGAAAAAGACAGGCCCTTGTGAAGCATCTCAGTTAAGTATTGTAAAACCTGAGGTAAATTTGGCTTTGCTGTGCTCATCCCTTGAGATTGGTTCCAGGCACAGAATCTTTTCCATTTTTCAGCATAAGATTTTGAGTACTAGGCCTCCTTGCCTCTAAAATGATATCCATCACATGTTTGCTGAGGGATGGTAAAGGAGAGATTAAGTAATTAGCCAGGCTGCAAGGTTCAGTGTTAGAAGCTGAGAGTGCAGAATCTGGTTCTCCTGCTGAGACAGCAGGGAAGGAGTCTGAGGCAGGTGGCATGGAGATAACCATGACACACTGTGCAGGAGTTAGTACCAGTGTTGGCGCGGCCAGTCTGGAGCAATCAAAATCCTCCTTGGTTTGTCCTGTTTGATTTTTAGTAGTACTTTGGAGAGCAGAGGCAGAGGGGGGAAGACATAGACTGATAGGTTTTTCCAGCTGAAGGACAGAGCATCCACTTTCCAGGCTTGTTTGTAGGGAGTCCTTGTGCAAAATGTGTCCAATTGGTAGTTCTTGGGAGAGGCAAACAGGACTATATCTGGGCTCTCCCATTTGCTTGTCAACATGTTGAAAATCCTTGGTTCCATTTTCCATTCGTGTGGTACCATGAGGTTTCTGCTTAGTCCATCTGCCAGTGTATTTAATTTTCCTGGCAGGAACTGAGCTTGTAGGTGCACTTGGTAGCTCAAGGCTGTGTTCCACAATGCCATGGCTAGTCTGCAGAGGGGGTAAGAATGTGTAGCCCCCTGCTTGTTTAGGTACCACATAACAGTGGTGTTGTCTGTCTTTACCATTAGTTGTCCTGGAAGAATGTGGTCCTTGAAGGCTGTCAGAGCATTCTGTACAGAAAACATTTCTTTTTTATCGATATGCAGGTGGATTTGACTTGGGTTCCATTTGCCCTGAATGCACTTCCCTGCCAAGTGAGCCCCCCATGCATAGTCTGATGCGTCTGTTGTTAGGGTTTGGGTGTCAGGGTTGGTGTGAAAGGTAGTCCCTTGTTTTGGTGGCAGGCCTCTGCCAACCAAAGGAACTCTAGGCGTAGGCAAGGTATGACAGGAATCATTGTTTCCAGGTCTTGAGAATGTTGACACATTAGGCTTTTTAGATACCACTGTAGTTTCCTCATATGCAGTCTTGCATATGGAATTAGAAGAATGCAGGAGGCCATGAACCCCAAGGCTTGCAATATTTGTCTGCAGATAGCAGGGATTTTGTGGCCATTTGTTTGAAGTAATTTATCAAATGAATTTGTTTCTCTGGCATGAGGTAAGCCATCTGGGAAGTTGTATTCAAGCTTGCTCCTAGGAATATAATTTGTTGACAGGGTACCAGGTGTGATTTATTTTCGTTTATGGTGTACCCCAGACAAGCTAGAACCCTTTGTACAAAGGCCAGATGATTCAAAAGTATGTCCTGGCTTTCTGCCTGAATTAGACAATCATCCAGGTATGGGTATATTTGAATATTTCTTTGCCTGCAAAATGCAATAACTGGAGCTAGGCACTTTGTGAATACCCCGGGTGCAGTAGATAAGCCAAAGGGCAGTGCAGAGAACTGATAGTGCGTGTAGTCTGCTTTGAAGTGTAGGTATCTTCTGCAAGATTCCCTGATTGGGATGTGCAGGTACGTTTATTTTAAATCTAGTGTTGCCAACCAGGCATCTTTGCCTAGTATAATTGGTGAAGAGTCAGCATCTTGAATTTTGGAATCTCCAAAAGGGTGTTTAGAGTAGACAGGTCCAGGATAGGTCACCATGAATTGTCTTTTCTGGGTACCAGGAAAAGTCTCAAGTAGAAACCTTGTCCCTTTTCCTCTTCTGGTACCAGTTGAATAGCCCCCATGCTTAAGAGAGAGAGAGAGAGTACTTATTTTTAGGCTTCTGCCCACTGATTTGAGGGTAGGTCCAGCCACCCGCTTGGTGTTGGCAACGTGTGGAAGTGAAATCTGTATCCCTGGGACACTATATTTAAAACCCATTTGTCCTGGGTAATGAGTTCCCACTTCTTTGCATGAAGAGCAATCTTTCCCCCCAAAGGGGCAGTCAGTTGATAAGTGCTTGGAAATTTTAAAAGGAAGTCACTGAGATACCATATGGGGGAGTCTTATTATTCCCAGATTTGGAAGTGGAGGCCCCCCACTGCTTAGTTATGCGTGTCCCCTGGGACTGAAACCTGGGGGTTTTGCTGTGTCTGGGTTTGGCTTGAGAAGACCTGGAAGGGGCTGGAAAGGACCAATTCATAGAGGGCCAGTGCCTACTAAATCTAGGAGGCTGAACTTGTAAAAAATCTTTAACAGTTTGCATAGATTTAGCTTTATCTTCCATCTTTTTAAGAACTTCCTCAGCCTTGTTGCCAAACAGGCGGTCCTGATTTAAAGGAGCATCCAACAATTTAGCTTTAACATGATCAGGCAAAGATTGCTCCTTGAGCCAAGCATGCCTTCTGAGCACAGACCCAGTAGCAGCAGCCCTGCAAGAGGTCTCTAATGAATCAAAACCACATTGCAAAGTATGTTTTCCAACTTGTTCAACAGAATGCATTAAATCCTGTAATTCTTTATTTTCCACACAGTCAGGAATCATCATTTTCTGTTTAAGCAGTCCAATAACATGTTGCTGATACTTTAACATATGAAACTGGCAGTTTAAAGCCCTAATGGTCAAGGTTGCAGAAGTGTAAACCTTCTTACCCCATTTATCCAGTGCCCTGGAGTCTCTATCAGAAGGTGTAGGATTTTTAGCAGTAGAAGCCTTAATGCCCTTGGGCCCCTGTAAAATAGTCTCTGGATCTGCAATAAGATTTTTAAAAAGGAACCTGTGCAACTCAGGGATGCTGTAGTATTTGTCAGGTTTTCTGGGAGCAGGAGACAGGGAATCAGGGGCCAAACTAGATTCTGAAAAAGCATCATCAACAATGTCTAGTAGAGAGAGGAGGAATAGCTAAAGGCCTATGCTGAGATAGGAGAAGGAAATCCCTAAGCCTCTTTTTTGAATCAGAAAAATCCTGGCTTTCCCAGTGGAAATGCTCCCTTAGAGTATATGTAAGGTTTCCCCAAAAGAAAAATCCTCAGAAGGGGAAGCAGAGGGGATGGAGTCCTCTGCATCAGAATCTTCATAAGTAGATAAGGCAAATCCAGATCATCAGAAGAATCAGAAGAAACAGAATCCTGATCAGAAGATTCATAATCAACTTCAGTCCTAGATCTCGTAGAAGGGGAGGGGGTTTGGCTACCCCTGATTAGAGTTATTAGATCTTCAGCCATTCTTATCATTTGTGTTTTAGGCATAGAGTCCTGAGCATGTGGCCTGGGCATTGTTTTTTTTGGCATGGAAGTAGGCATCAGTTTGATATGCAAGTCCATAGGCCGGAATACGGCTCAGAAGCCGGTGCCTGCACAGCGGCTCTGGACCTATCCAAGGTAGAGACATCCGCGGGTTCCATAGTTGAAGCATCTCGTGGCATACCGGACTCCGAATGGGTCTCAGTAGAGGCCTGTGAATCAGAAGTAGTGGGTATCGGGGGCTGCGAAAGCACTTAACTGAGTACCGGCGAACTGGTGACTGGCTTAGGAGAAGCATTGTCGACAGTTTTGGACCTCGGCAGCCTGTCTCTGTCTTATCTTTGCGTTTTTTTCAGAATCCCGGTAGTCGGATGGCTAACCTATGATATTTCTGGATAATTAAACAGAGAACCAAATAATTTAGAGGCAAAAATATTCCGATGACGGACAGTGCGCTGATTAAATAAAGCACAAAACTGACAGCAAGGTACGTCATGGTCAGGGCCTAGGCAAGGAATACAGTACGAATGACAATCTTTATGAGGTATTTGCTTTCCACAAGTAATGCAATTATTAACTTTTACTGACATCGGTAAGGAGCAGGAAAAAGATTCCCCAATGGGGTACTTAGATTTAGTTGAAGACTTCGGTTCTAAAACTCGAAAATGAAAATTTCAGGAGTCGGCTGACTGGCACTTGCGAACTGCTTCTGCTTCGGGCACAGCACGGCAAGAAAGACTGATGTAATGGCGTCGGCTGCATGTTTTATACCCCTGATGACCTGACGTCATGGAAGAAGGGACACCAACCGATGCAGGACCCAAGACTCTGTTAATCAGGCCGACTGAGGGCTACCTGCAAGCAGATTACCCAAATGTAATGACTGCAACAGTGAAACACGAAGAATATCCAGCAACTACAAAAAATATTTCTGAACAACCAGAATAAACAATAAAGTTATACATAACAGACAGTAGTAAAGACATAACAAATATCAATCTAATTTCTTGAATCAAATAACATTCAGGTGAATGCAAAGAGGTAAGCTTCTAATAAACAGAACAACTTATCTTACCCTATAGAAGCAGAAAGTCAATTTATTATTGACATATTCCCAACGATACCTGAGAAAAACATGACTGCATTTATTTTGCATATTTTCACTGTCATGGAAAACTTTTATGATCATTCTTTTAGAGGCAAGATACCATTCTGAAGTGAATTAAAAGGGTCTATATCATTTCGGCGAACGGCCACATCAAATGAAACTGCATCAAAAATGCAATCCATCAAACTGTTCTGACTGAGATTACATTACAGTGAAATCAGACAGTTTGCCCTTTTCCCTATTGTAGTGTGATCTTGGAGTTTGTATATATAGTTAGCTGGGGGGAGGGGTTCGACTGACTACATTTTCGATGCAGCGCCATTTGGCGCTGTGGCCATTCGCTGAAATGATATAGGACTGTTCTTTACAACAGCTAGATGCAAACATCATTATGTCATTAGCATAAATTAATATTCTGTATTACAAAACTATATCATTAATGGTGCTTATAATAAGTACAAATACAGCAGATCTAATAAAGGTCCTTGAAAAGCTCCTTGATACAAAGGAAACAAAGGGTATGAAATATTCTATGTTTGTGCAACAGTTTATACTCAATAAATACATACCATTCATCAATAAATACACAACAGTCATCAATAAATACTCACCAGTCATCAGCATCTAATTCAATGTATAGATCCAGTAAAGGTGTAATAAAATCTTTAAATCCAGTTATGTCAAAGGCTTTTAAAAGGTTTAGAGACACACATTGCTATTTTACAATCACTGCTTCTTGACAGATCCATGATGTTTTTTAAATAGTATTCAAATGATGCCTATTAAACCAGGCTTGAACCTGTTTAGTAATTTACTAGTTTTTATACAAGCCACAAGCATGTAATGCAAGTCGCTTGTCAGCTGGTTATTAAATATGAGGCCAGTTGTCTTCATAGATGGTACAGATTCTACAATGCTGATGTCAAGAGAATCTAAGCAAGTGAATGAAACATCAGTCATGTTCACTTCCCTGAAAAGGAGAGATGTAGATTTGGTCACATTTGAGAAATTCTGGAGTCGCATAGTCAGTTCTGGACAGTATCAAAGCTGCAGTATATCAAATCTTCTTCTTCTTTCGGCTTTTCCCAGTTAGGGGTTGCCACAGCGGATCATCTGTCCGCTCATGATTGGCAGTGGAGTTTTATGGTGTTGAGTTGCCAGCCCGGTGTCCAACCTTTCACAGAAGGCACACACACACTCAATCTACTTTATTAAGAGCAAGGAAAAGATCTGATTAGACCTGCTTGTATTCTGACCAAACAAGTTGCATTTGATCTTACTAGGAAAATATGAAGAAATAGAATTTTTTCCATGAGAGAACAAACTCCATGAACTCATCATGTGAGCAGCTTGACCCCAATCACTGTTGACCATGTTGTTTGCAATGATGACGAAGAGAAGATGGCCAAGAAGAAAGCCCCAAAAAATATTCCATGAAAAATTAAAAGGGGGTGACATTGAGTTTTTCAGCTGACTGCCTCAGTTTTGCTTTATGAATAGATGAAAAAGACATGTACTACTGCCTTTCAAAAGTATGAAGCTTTGTAGCCTGTACAGAAGAAGGTGGTGGTTTACATTATCAAGACCATCAACAAATAACTTCACCCAGGTTGAAACTAATACTGGGATTTCAGTGTGTTACCCTGGCAAGTAGCATTTTCTCACGGTCAGGATAAAAAGCATGCTGAGAATGAGAAATACCATTTAAATGTTGTAACAGCTGGACATGTCTACAATGTGGTTAGTGAAGAGAGGAGAGCAACAGCATAAAAATTATTAAGTCATGTGAGGATCATGCTTCATTTAAAGTCATAATAAAAACCTACAAACACTCCTGAAGATTATTTATCATAGTGTTGGAAGCATTTATAATGTAAAAGGAAGTGAGCTAGCAGCAGATGTTAGCCTCCAAGTCTTATCGTTTTAGCAGCTGGATGCATATAGGAATACATATTCAAAGTTTCAAGTTATAGCAGTTAAGGAATTCAGCTAAGACAGCAATATACACCCCCCCCCCACACACACACACAGCTTGTTTTTGCAACCTGAAGTGACTGGATGAGCTTCTATCCCTGTTTCACTGTCATCTGTCACTTCTAAGCCTTAGTCTAGCAGTGGTAAGTGCATACTTTCTTTTTCACTTTGACACTTTTGAGATTCACTGTATATGATTTCTGTCTTTTTAATTTCTCCAAATCTTCTGGGTTTGTCATACCATGATGGCAACAGGCCTCATTCCTTTGTCAGGGTATAATTAAAGTTCATGAAATTAGTATTGTTTTAATCTTTGATGTTAGCCAAAAGTGTTCTTCACAGCATACGTAATGTGTCCAGAACTGACTCCATCTGTAATTCATACCGAGTTATATATGGAGTTACATGTATTTGTAACATATTTAAATATGATGTAGATTCTTTTTTATAAGACCCATTGCTCCTATTACTACTGGAACAGTCTGGGCATCTTTCTTCTACATTGCTGTCATTTTTCTGTCTGCAAAGCTTGATATTTTATGACATTGTGTCTCTGTACATGAGACACTGTAATTGCTAGGTGTATCAATTTCAATGATCAGTGCTACTTTTGTCTTTTTTCATGGAGTACTATATATGATTTTCTCACATCTGTTTTCGGAATTGTTGGTAATGGGTGAGCCCATGTGAGGTACACTTTATCATCTTCTATAATGTGTTGTGGTTAATGTTTCCAGTGCTTCTCAGCTACTTCTGTAATGTAATATTTGCACAATTCCCAATGCAACCATATTGCCACAATACTGTGGCATTCAGTGTACAGGCGTACCACACCCAGCAACAAGGTGCGTGACTGTTTCCAATTCTTTTTTCACAGAACCTACATTTTTCTGTCTATTCCACACATTCAATGGACTTTGTAAACCAATGTGTACTTAGTCTATTTTCCTGGATGGCCATTAGTAACCTTTCATCTTCTGGTTTCAACTCACCTCTCCTTAACCATTCCTACGTCAAATCCTGATCAATATGAGATTAATCCAGGAGATCTCTATACTTGACACTATATTTATGGCTTTTCCACTTTTGTTTCCTTTTCATCTAATCCTTCGCCTTTTATTCTTGTGTGTGTGTGTGTGTGTGTGTGTGTGTGTGTGTGCATCTGTGTGCATGCGCGTGTGTCTGTCTGTCTGTGTTTTGGCATGTTCAGTTGCTGTTTGACTTTTGTCTATTTCTGGTTTTACTTCTATTCCAGCTTGCCACCTGAATGCACCTGCTAAACTAAGCAGACAGATCATCTTAGACATCCTCTTCTCATATTGTTCAACTTTCACTATGTTTGGATCTGATGAGATCAGCAGATATGTATGCTGTCTCACAAATGCAGATCTATAAGTAATCAGTTTTGAGGAGGCCCATAACTTCTACAGAGCATGGAATATACAATCTTGGTTGACAATGATTTTTATATATCATTTTTATAAGTGTGAAGCATTTTTCTTTTTCTGTTCAGCTGATCCAATACCTTTTGGTACCATTCAATCACACCAAACATGTAAGTCAAAACAGGAAGAGCAGCTCTGTTTATGGCTCGGACTTTATCCCTAGCTGTCAGGCTATTTCAGTCTTCTGAAGTATTCCATAATTACAATTGTGCATGTTTTATCGCCAACCCTTCATCAATTCCAGAATCTTTATATACTCCTTTCTGCCCAATTTCCTTTTTACCATATTCCTGTCCTAAGTTGATATTTTCTTGATACTACAACTTTCCTGATTTAAACATTGGTTTTGCAAATTTATCATGACCAAATATTATTTTTATATCATTTGAGAAAGCTCTAACCACTTGCAGTTGCGCTTTCAACTCCTCATTTGATGAATTATATAGTTTTAAGTCATCTAGAAAAAGAAGATGAGAAATCTTTAAGCAAGTTTGTTCTCTGGGAGCCAAATTGTAACCAAGATCTAATCTGTTAAGTAAACAACTTAATTGGTTAAGGGCAAGACAAAACAATGTCAATGACAAAGGATCACCCTCGATATACCCTTTGAATTTTTATATCTGCGATAATAATTTGCTCTTTGCTAGGGCTTAATTGCAAAGTGGTTCGCCACTGTTTCATTGTCATTGCAATATAATTGATCAATGTAGGATGCATCTTATACATCTGTAAGCACTCTTTTATCCATGAATGTGGTATGCTATTAAATGTTTTTTTGTAATCTATCCATGCCATACTTAGATACTCCTCCTTTTTGCAATTCTCCACTATGGCCATATTTAGCAACAGATAATCCTTTGTTCCATACAACTTTCTTTTGATACCCTTTGATTCTATTGCCATGATTAGGTTTTCTTCCAAATGACTATAAAATCTGTCTGCATCAATTCCAGTACATAGTTTGTACATTGTCAGAAGGCACATTATTGGTCTATAATTTTTAAAATGGCTTACAGGTTCTCTCTTAAGGAGGTGAATCTGTTGTTAACGAGGTTGGTGTCTGTTCAGGATGCTCATATAAGTGGTTCTTAGTCAGGCTAAATCTTTGTGTAAAGATGTCAATACTTTTAAGCCAGAAGTTAGGCTCTGCATCTGGGCCTGGAGTTTTCCAGTTGAAAGCTTTTAATTTTGTTTCAATTTCTCTGGCTGTTACTTCATCCCATTTCATATCCTGCACATTTAAATTCTGCAGTTTCGTTTAAATTTTCCGTTTCTTCAGCATCTTTTTCATGTTCCACTGGGTCTTTCTTCATTAATATTTCTCCAAAAAGTATACATTTCTTCTTTTTAGGTGGTGTTTCTGTTCCTTCTGTTTTGTTTCCCAGTTCTCTATAAATCTTTTTTGAGTCATCAAGAAATTGTTTATTTTGTACTTTTCCTTTTATTTATTGGCATATCTTTTAAGTTTTTTTCTAACTGTGCTGATATCTTTAGTTTATTATTTGCAGTAGTGTACAACAGATCCTGATTTGTTCTAATACTGTGCATTGCTATTACATCTAAGTATTTTTGCTGACCTATTTCCTGTTCCATATTCTTCTAACAGTGACGCGTCTTGTCTTAATTGTGTTATAGTCTTCTCTATTTGATGTTTCCATGATGCCATTTTATTTCTTCCCTTTCTTTCCCATATTGCTCTGCATTTTTGTGGTAAGACTTTATCTGTTATTAGTTTGGCTGCACAGTGACATATCCTATTCAATTCTGTTATATCACATGAATTTCTGTTAATAGTCTTGATTACTGTCTTCATTTGTTTTATCAGATTTCTAACATTTTGGGTCCTACCTTCTATAATCTATTGCTTTCATCGATCTTAGTATGTCTGACCATCTCTATTAAATCAAACAATTCTTCCCTTACATCATTTTTTTCTTAACTGATGGTACATTCTTTGTTCTGTGCTTCCTGCAGGCATTTTACAGAAAGTTCCAGAATGTCTTCCAGTGACATATCCTCTTTAGCTGCATCCTCCATTGCTCTTTCATAAGGGAACCCATTGGCCCATTACTCCATAGCAATGTCTGAGTCAGAATTGTCACGGTTTCTTGCTCCTTCCCTTGCTATGCAGCTCTAACTGAACTTTTGTACTGATTCTTTACTGAAGTCTCCAGAACATCATCATGTGTCAAGGGATCAGGTGCTTTCCATTCAACCCATTTCTCCTTAATTTGGGTAGTCACTGTACCATCATGTAGTGCTGTTACCGGAGTTGGTTTTTTTGCACTGTGAATTTTTCCACTTTCAGAAGCCTTTGCCTGTAATTCTCTTCAAATATCTTTGGTCTTGCTTTTTTGTACGGATTAGCTTTGCTTTCTCCTTTGCATAAATATTGCACCATATCAAATATCTTTTTTGTCCCATGTCCGTATTGCTTTTTCAGATGTCTCCTGCTCCACCTGCTGCTACTTAATTTGGGAACTCATTGTTCCATTGTGCTAGGACATACACTGCAGTAGATTTTCTACACTAAATCCTTCACTTCACAGCCGTTCCATAAATTCAGTTTCTATTATTTAACTTCTACCTTACTTGTCTTCTGTTCTACGGCCCCACTTGTGTTCTTATTTTTTTGTATTGTGAAGTCTTCCATAATTAGGTGCCTTTGCCTGTTTTTTTTTTTTTTCCTTCAAATATCTTCAAAGCTGCTTTTTTTGCACTGATTAGTTTAGCTTTCTCCATTGCATAAATATTGTACCATATCAGATCTCTTTTTCTTTCCCATGTCCATATATATTTTTTTATAACTCTCAAAAATATATGGGTTTTGCTGCTTATATTTTTGCACCTCCTCTGTTTATTCTTAATCCAGTAGGAAAAGTTTCACTGTCTACATAATGTTTTTCATGGCTCTATTATATTAATATAACACTTATAATAATATATTTCTTTAAAGATAAGGTGAAAGTTTGGGTCACTCCATTAGATAAGCACTTGTTTTCTTAGAAACCCTTCTCAAATGGTCTTAAGATAACCATTCTGAATTCCCGGACTTGAAATTGCAACAACACTTAGACTAAATGTACAAAAGCTGGTCTTACATATACTAAGTCTAAGATTGTTGTGCCTCAGACTATTCCCTTTTCTCTGAGGTGTGGTGATCTAGGAGTTACACACACACACACACACACACACATATATATATATATATATATATATATATATATATATATATATATATATATATATATATATATATATATATGTAATGGGGTGTTTATGTGGGTGGGTGAAGTCCCCACATTATGAGGTTGCCGGGGGCCTGCCACCTTGCAAAAAAATGACTTTTGATAGTTACACTCCTCCTCCTCTAGCTTACTTGTTTTATTATGGCAATTCAAGGACTCAAACCTGCAAGTATCAGATTTATAATACAGGACCCTTAATGAATTAGAATAGAAGGTTAAGATAAAGGAAATTTTGTGGGGTTAGGATGTAACAATGAAATCACTGATGACTCTCTGCATGACAGCCTCCCAAGGTATAAGGAGTCCAGGTTACTTTAACTGATACCCCTCAAACCAGAACAGCAGTGGCTTTACTCTGAGACTGTAACAGAGTGAGGAGTTCTGCAATGCAAGCTAAAGGGAACCTAGCTACCCTATTATGGAACCACACTTCTGATGCTTGTAAACCTGATCTCATTCTTTCAGGAACACCCAAAATTCATGACAAGTGAAGATGGAACCATAAACTCTATTCTCACGTCAACACTACAGTCTGGTACAAACTCTGTATAGTGTCATCACTGTATGCATCCCCTTGTCAAAGTTCTGATCCCTTGTATTTCACTTGTGTACAAGACCCCAAGATCCTTAAACTCCGCCACCTGAGATAGCTACTACCCGCTGCAGGCAACAATGTTTTCTTTTACAGTAAAGAATCAAGACCTTTAAGTTAGATGTCCTTTTTTATCGCAGTCACTTCACTATGAATTTGTTTCGTACATATATTTAGCACCATCAGAAATAAACACAAATGAGTATAACAATGTTATGTGATAGAATGGCATTCCATCCTGGATTAGTTTCTTTGCCTTTTCGTGCCTTGCATCCTGGCTCCCCACCAGTACTAACAAGTATAAAGTAGGTATCGGAAAATGAATGAAAAAAATGAAAAATGTCAAATGTGAACCATTATATCCTGTTCTACTCAGACTATAGCACAGTGTTTGGTAAAGTGATCCAATACATTTCAGACAACTAGGGCTGCTTCTGATGGCACTTTCCACTTGCTGTCTTTTCTGAAATCTCAGACGTATTTACTGCATCAGGCACAGTGTTCGCATTAATTCATTGTTCATTTTGTCTCACAGTTCTCCATTCCTCCTTTTCTCCTACATCTCCTGCATTTCTTTCACCCTTTTAACACTGTTCTAACCGAAGAACTCCTGCTTCATGCTCCTCCTTTGTTGTCTATCTGTCCCATATAGTCTTTCTAACATAAATGTTCATGTTCCAGCACCTTGAAAACCTTATAGGTGTCATTTTGTTTACAGTTCCTAATAGCTCACATTCTCACTTTCTTACTCTGTACTTCTAAGCAGCATGCTTCGCTTGTCTTCTGCTTTTTTCTCGCTATCCTAATCAGTGTTAATCAGACTGATAAGAACATTACATCTCTAAACATAAAGACCTTTTTTCTGTTTACAATAAACTGTATACACACTGTATTTTACAGTTAAATTCAGAATACATTCTGAACTTCTCCCTCTGATGCACAGAATAAACAGTGAATGAAGACATTAGGCTAGTTTACCATCCTGAATAACAATACAACAATAATGGTGGCTAAAGATATTTGAGCTAATTATAGTGTAGCTGAATGCAATTCTTCCATCTATAACTGTATCCTACAGTGTATTACTCATTTTTAAAGTAAAACAATATTCTCTTAGCTGACTCCTTACCCTATATGGCTGCTGTAACATGACTGTTAGTAAGAGGTGTCTTGCATTTCAAACAGCCCATAAAGCCAGCTGTTGTTTTATCCCACATGCCGTATTATATATCTGCATTATTAGTTTTCATTCCATGTTGTTTTGCAAATGTTTTCCTCTCCAGGCACATATGCTTGCCTTATTTTTCCTAGATAGAAGCTTTTCCAATTAGCCACAGTCAGAGGCCATCCATCTGCACCTAAAATCAATGCAAAATAAAAATATGTATCTTTTAAGACAGAAGGAAACAAAATAAGAAATAGGAATTGATATATTTCTTACACGCAGAAAATACGAGGAGATGACAGATTATGTCTTTCATGAAAGTACAAAAAGTGATGATGGTGACAAAAAACAGATATAAAAGAACACCAGAGGCAATTTAGGAGTCACAATTTTTTGAAGGGTATTTTTTAAAAGCAGTGGATCAGTTTATGGTTCACTGAAAAAGTCTGAAAGGGAAATTTTACAGAAAATCACCTTTTCAGTGAAAGGTCATTGAAGAAAGATAACATTTTGCTTGTTTATGGCAGTAAGCAGAAAGGACATATTTTCCTTTTTCAGTAATGTATACTTTATTTAGTATGGGAGGGTATAGGTAAGAGGGATGGGGTTATTCCCCTACAAAAATATATTATACTTCTATGTCTGATTAAAAAAAAAAATTCTGAAAGGGTATTTTTCCAACTGTGGTTCAATAGACTTAGTTCTAAAAAAATGTACTGAAGTCAGCAAGAACAGGTAAATGTGCATGTGAGGAGATAAATGAATTTGTGGATCAAATCAATCAGCAGTTATGGTACTGCAGTAGGCAGGTGACTGGACAGACTAGAAATGACAGGTTGTCTTTGTCAGCTGTATATCATATGCTTTTGCAGTTAAGGTCTATCCAGTAATTTGCTATTAAACAGTTTTTGCTATATACTGTTGAGGAAGTCTTGTTTCCTTTCTGACTGCAACTATTTTTCTTGTATGCATTTCAGAATAGATTTTTAAAACCTAAGTGCTGTTTAGAAGACTTGCCACAGAATAAAAATGCTGATGGCCACATTCTGAAGAAAATGTGACATTTCTGTCTCTTAAACTACTCTGCCGTCTGACCACAGCAACATGAAGTATGCGCTGTAAAATTATACCTGCAGTTTACATGCATAATAAAAGGTATAACAACACTAAAATTGCTTACTTACAAAACAGCAGTTTATAGTATGGATTACCTATGTAGCTACAGCACAGTATTGCAGACTGAGGTAAATAAATCACTACTGTGACCTTAAGCAAACTGGAGGCAGGAATAATGAGTCTGTCTGGGAAGTATGCAGAAAGATGCAGGCAGAGCTCAGTATAGAGACATTATTCTTTAAATGTACTAACAGGAGAAACATTGAGAATATGCAGCCAGTAGTTAAAAACTGTGTTACTCTAATCAGCTAGCTCAGAAGTGGAACCTTTCCCCCTTTATTAATCTTTGATGGTTGGATTCCAAAGTTTCTATGCATGTATCATTTATCATTTCCCTACCTTGGTCAATCAAAACTCATATAGCTCTGTAAATGTATTGGACAGCATGACTGAAATAACAGCTACACCCATTTTAACTTTCATACCCCAGAGACATTAATCTTTGACTGCTAGATTTTGGCCAGGGTTCCATTCACCTTTCTTAAACTACTAATATGTACACAAACTGCTACCTTGTGTTAATTGCTTGTAACTCACACTCACACACACTCACACACACACACACACACACACACACACACACACACACACACACACACACACACACACACACACACGATTTTAATTGAAAGGGGCATCACTACTACTGAATTTATGATTATAATCTGATCAGTAAAGTGGTAAATAATATACTTATTTCAACTGTAAACTGTACGTAATCAATTTTGTTAGCTAAACAGCAGTGGAAAAATATTCCCAGAAAACCAATATTGCAACAAATGAAACAATATCAACATCTGTGACAATCCACTGCTACTTTCACGCAACATATGGCTGAAGCTAGTTGTTTGCCTTTTCCCACTTTCACAAACTCTTTCAAGTCTGTCTCTGTTCTACATGGAATGTTTTCACATAAATAAATGCCTTGTAGGCCTAATGGGATGATAAACATAATGATGTATGCCAGTGACTATTTTGCTCCACACTCCTCTTTACAGAACTAAAAGTCTAATGTTTTCAACATATTGTTATGATTATCAGACTTGAGGCAAGGTCATCTTGTCTTATGGGATGATTTTACTGTGCGATGTTGCTACTGAAATAATGTTTCAACAAACAATTTAGGGTTTAAGAAAGACTTTCACTTGTTCAAGGTAAGTATTTTCCAAGAAAGTGAAGAAAAGAACAGAACAGCCTATTAGTGTGCATCTGCTATGAAAGCACAAATTCAAGAAGAATAATACAGGTTCAACGAAAGTACAGCGGAGTGAGGTCGAAAGTGACTCTTACAGTAATGACTTAGAAAAATGAGGGGTGTGAAAGAATAGCACTGAAGTAGGTAACTCTGGATGTCAGATGTATGCAAAATAACTAGGACATCAAAGTCTGATGTGTGCAGAACTGCAGAATTAGTTCTGATTCAGCATGTCCGTTGGATCTTAACCTTAGTAGCAAATATTAAGATAGCAACGTAACCAAGAGAAGGCAAGAATCAGTACTAGTTCTCTGAGTAAACAAAGTTTCTTATCCTCTATATGACATTTTCTAGGTAGAAGGTTCTAGAAAAGATAAGTAAATTTTAATATGTTGTTTTTATTATCTAGCTTATAAACTACCTAGCATTTCTCATCAAATCCATCTGTAATGATAATGTCAAAGAAAGGCAAAAGTGTTTTACATGAAGTTGCAAAATGATGCAGTTAAAAAAACAGTACATGTAACTAATCATGTTGGGAATCTGTGCAAATTAACTGACTAAGTGTTGCTGTACATGTAAATGGCAACATGCTTCACCGTTTTTTATAGTATTAAGTGCAGTAACTGAATACTAAACAGAAAAGCAGACATGCAATTTAACAACAATCAGTTTCTGTCAATGAAAAGAACTGCGGTGGTGGTGCTGCGGTAGCGCTGTCGCCTCACAGTAAGATGTTGTCCCGTTCGATTCTCAGTTAAAGCGTCTTCTGCCTGGAGACATGCGTGAATGGGCGTACCTTCATTGAAAGTTGTGCATCAACTCTGCACGTAAAAATCAACTGCCAATCATTAGCGGACCGGAGTTCCGCTGTGGTGACCCCTAACCGGGAAAAGCCAAAAGACACAACAACAACAAAAACAAAGTTTCTGTCAATGAAAAGCCACAGTACATCTTTCTTTCAATATACCTATATACAAAAAGCATTGAGTTGCCAAAATACAACAGACAGCCTGCACGCTACTTCTATGTAAATACATTTTGAAAACAAAATAGTTACCTTTGCTGTACCACCAAATTACCTTGAACTGGTCTATCTGTCTTGTGATATTTAACTGACTGTATTATCATTCCTGCGAGATTTTATCGCAGTTACTACTTTTAATGCATACTGAAATGTAAATACTAAGTAAAATTTATTAATGAAGAAACTAAAGCATCATTATTACAAGCAAGAATGATTGACAAATGCATGTGCTACAGCTTGATCTGTAAGGTAATATCTGATCAGGTATTCCTTGAAAGTCTATGTGAAGATAGGAGGTATTGTCAGCACAGCTAGCTGGAATTTTGTAAATAATTATATGTCATTTGTGAATATAAAACTGATTAATACAAGATGCTTGTGTTACAAATGTATTAGAACTGTATGTCATGTGTATAGCAAACTGATTTGTACAGATGTTTGTGTTGAAAAGTTATTTGTAAAGTGTTGAAATGTATCCACAGTGTGCCCTACTGAAGAGAACAGAAACATACATGCACTATTGTAAAGTGTTGAAATGTATCCACAGTGTGCCCTACTGAAGAGAACAGAAACATACATGCACTATTGTAAAGTGTTGAAATGTATCCACAGTGTGCCCTACTGAAGAGAACAGAAACATACATGCACTATTGTAACTGTTTAAATGTATATGTTTTAACAAAGGAAACTGGAAGGTTAACCTCAGTCCAGCAAACTTTAAAATATATCTGAAATTAAGTCACTTTACGGTCTAGGCCATAAATATGGTGTCTTTCAGGTTTTAATGCAGCCAGAGACACAAAGTCTGTACTAGGGAGCTTTCTGTATTGTCTTTGGGATGAATTAATTACTACTCTGGAAGTATGGAACCGTTTTATGACTTCCAGCACCTGCCACAGATCTAAGCAAGAAAGGTACTAAATCCTGCCAGTTTCCAGCAATGGGCGTTTGCATGGGAAACTAGAAGTCAGATGACCAGAAGTGATGTCATTCTGCAAGCTATCCTAGATGTAATATTTTAGATATTTTGAGAAGTCTCTTGGTGAAACTGAGCATTCTGTATTGTCTTGGGTCTGACAACAAGAAGGACCATTCACCACATCATTTACCTTGCTGTATTAGGAATAGTGATTCACTTAGATTCAGTCAGGAATATAGTGAAGCTTAGTTTAGATATTGCTTTTCTTTATTTGTCTAAGCTTGTCCTTCAATGTTATTTTAAATATTTCCTGGAATTTGAACTCTGATGTCACCATGAAGATATACTTAGTATTTTCTTGTTCTTTATTATTTATTATTAAGTATATTTAAACCTTTCATTGTGCCAGATCTTTGTAGTGATATTTAAGTTTTGAGAGTACTTGCATATTTATTTGGGGACACTGTGTGGGCCACTTCTAACAGCCTTGCTCTTGGTCAAACTACCATTTTTATTAATATTAATTTCACTCAGTATATTGGCAAAAGGGGGCATTGCTAGTAAACCTGTGCCAGCCTTTCTCAGGTGTGTGTGTGTGTGTGTGTGTGTGTGTGTGCATGTGTGTGTGTGTGTGTGTGTGTGTGTGTGTGTGTCTGTGTGTGTGTGTGTGTGTGTGTGTGTGTGTGTGTGTGTGTGTGTGTGTGTGTGCGCAAATCAAATTTCAAAGATTATGTGAAAGCTACTTGGGCAGGGACAGTGTTGAAGGACTTGGCTTGGAAACCTGGCTAAGGACTCAATTCTATAGCTGTGCCAGTGGAGAGTCATATTGGGGATCTGGAGAAAGAGAGAGGAACCAGCCCCTCCGGACTGACTGTGTTCCCTGTAAGCTCTTAAGGGAATTTGTGCTTGATGCAGTCAGCTGCATCTGGAGATACTGTGTGTGTACCTGTTATCCTCCCAGTGAACGTTCCCCACTGGTGGTAGTGATGAGGATTGAGGCTCCTTGATTGCTGGCCCAGAGTTGGAGGGTCATTACAGTCTGTGCCTGAAATTTTCCATTGGTGGAGAGACCACCAAAAGTAGATTCTAACAGTAAAAATAAATATTCACAATTGAAAAAAATGAGACATATTACTCAACACTTTAGAAGACTAACATTATAGAATAAGCTTCCTCTTATGATCAGAATTTCTTTTGATGTTATCTGTTTGTTAACTGGGTAAGTTTACTAGTGGAAATCATAGTTACTGGCCACATACACAATGCTCTATGCATACCTGCCAACTTTACTAGAGGACATAAGAAGCGACTGTCACTACAAGTTACAGCAGCTATCATTCATTAGATTAAGTTAAACATAAAATGACAGCAATAGTATATTCAGTTACAGCCAAGTTGCAAGGGTAGTCATCATCTATAAAATCAGCGACATGGGGGGAAACCACTAACTAGCTGTAGAAATAACTGGGCAGCAGTATACACATAAAGCACTTACCATGAGATCAGTAGTGTGAGTGTCTGTGTTGGGGGGCACTGCATCCTAACTGGTGTGTGGCAAGCTTTAGATGTCACCACTGACGTCACCTGCAGTGTAACTGAAGGTGAGTAATTGTAAATGAAGCTGGTACAATGTCACTGATGGGAATTTTAATTGGTGTGTGGCAAGCTTTAGATGTCACCACTGATGTCACCTGCAGCGTAACTGAATGTGAGGAATTGTAAATGATGCTGGCACAATGTCACAGATGGGAATTTAAAGTGTATAATGCACTTTGCTGGCAGTGGTTTTAGTGCCTTAATGCCAGCCTCTTGAACCCTGACTTTCCTGATTAGAGTACTTGAACTGTAGAGGCAACAAGGTCAGCACTATGTTTGGCTGCAGAAACCTGGAGCTGTATAAGGATCCTTCTGTGCTCCCTTTCATTGGTAAGCAGCATCTTTGGGGGCATTTGAGTGTTTGGCATTCCTCCCACAGCTCTGCCTGCATGATTTCTGTATCTGGTGAAATGCAGTCAGCTGGCTACTGAATACTAATATGGGTGTAAGAAATAGTCCACTCTGATCAATTCCACATTTTCAGTCCCTTCCCCACTCACATACTCTTCAGACCACATTTCTTGGAAATGTGACGTGAGGGAAGTGGAATATTACATAAGCGTTTGAAACAGAGTTTTGGACAGTGGAATATTTCAAACTCCTGTCCAGAGTTGTTTTAAGTTACTACTCATACAAGCCTTTATTTGCTATGAAAATGAAAACAACTGTTGCAAACAGAAAGCATTTGAAAATGAGAGAAAATAAATGGATTTATTGCAACTTATTGATAATTAGATTCTATGTATCTTCTGAATAGTAGCTGTGGTCTAATGTTGTATCTAACAGCTGGTTTCTTGTTTGCTTGAAGTAAACAAAAATGTGGACAGGTGAGCTTTAATGATGTACACCCGAGAGTTAGTATGAAAGTTTGTAACAAGGGCATAATTAGGACCCAGCAGATAAAAATCTCTTCATTTACAAGTAGTTATCTTTCATCAGACTGAACACTTTCAATTTTATATTTTCACAGTGTTGGAAAGATGTAATCTGTTATCAAACTATTCTGCTCTGAATTAAAGCTGAAATGTTTCCTCCAGTCTTAACAAATATCCCTTCCTGATTTCTCCACCTCTTTTTTATCGGCTCTGCTGTGCAAGTCTGTGACATCATTAAAAGGGTAAACTTTTTCTTCCATGTCTTTGGTATGGTCATATACAAGACACAGATAAGTTTCAACTCCGGTAGTGATGCAATCTACTTATGCAAGTGAACTCCATTTATTACTTTATTTGTATTTGTTAACCAGGGTAGAGCACTGATCCACAAGGACCTTTCATACTCAGCCTGGAAGCACTGCCTAATTGCATGGGTTCCTCAGAGTTGTTCAGAAGACAAATGTAGGCTAAGAGAATCAAACTTTGGACTATGTGTGGCCTATTGTGTAAACGATCTTTTTATTCATGATCTCATCCAAAGGTTTACTTCTAGCATGTTCAGTTTCCTCTCCAACCTGTCATGAGGTTATGTGACAAAATCCTCACTGAACTCTTAGCAGCCACATCCACTGTGTTCATTTCTGACCTACTAACCTCATAACTCAAAGAACCCAATAACATTTTGGGACATTACTTTATTGTAAATCCATGATGTTTTGGTCATGTGTCTCACAGACTTCTGAATATTAACAACATTGCTGTATTGTCATACTTTTTCATATTTCTAATTTTAAACTGATAGGTCAATATCATAATGTGGTACAATTTCTTTTCACAATTCTAAATTGCAACAATGTAACTACAGACCAGTCTGTGAGATGTAGTCATGTTAATATAAAAGCTAGGGGTCATCACTGATCTCTCAGTGACACTATACCAGAATACAGTGGGGTGAAATGCTGATGGAATGGTGCAGCTTGACTCCTCTGAGTTCAGATTATATCCTACTGGCTACATCCTAGCAGTTAAACAACAAAAGACACTCAGACGCACAGTGTAAGACATCTGGCATGATGGACAGCTCAAAGTAGACTACTACTGTTCTGGCTGTGAGACAACAGGATGACTCTGAGATGCACTGTCTACAATGCAGCACTCTAAATAGGACAGAATGGCAGAAGCTGAGCCTTCTGTTGTCTAAACAGACCTACCTATACTGTTGGGCATACCTCCTACCTGTTCTATATTTCATGGAAAATCCCAAATTTAACTTTAAAATAACATGGTGCCACAAAATGCTGAGCTGCCCCTTCAAATTATTATTTTTTTATAATTTGACCCCTCAGAGCACTTCATCACTGAAGTGATATCATTAAAGCCACGACCATGATGGACTATGTGAGCATTGTAATGCAAGGAAAGGAGCGGATAACAACAAAAGCAAGGTAGGCTGTAGGAATCTAGAGCCCATTCTTAACTGCTACGAAAAGCAGCATTGTGAATCGCTGGAAGTTGCATGCATTTTAGAATTTACGAAAAGTAGCCTAGTCAGAGTTCTACAAAGTAAACTTCTGAAAGCTGAAACATTATGAGTGTCATTATCTGCACAAGTAAGCAAGAATCCAAAAACAAAAAAAATGGAAGAGAATGTTTGGCTAACCCTGTGAGCAGTAGTTCACATACTGTTTAGTAAACCTATTCTTTCTTAATAAGAGCAGTATGTAATAAAGAAGCATAAATGAGAATGGATTCATGTACCATTCCATTTAAGCAGACTGTTATGGAAAACCGAAGGGCCCATACTCAGAATTAGTATCTGTACTTTCAAAACAGAAAAATGTTTGCTGTTTGTTTTCCAGCATGTCTGATGTCAATGAGGACTGACCACGAACCCAAATAATGTGGACAGGTTTTATGGAACGCTTTGAATCGGAATGTAGATTTTGTTCTGTAACATTTTAGACTGTAAATATATGGTATTTCATTTCAAATTTAAATTTCCAAATGCATAGAATAAGCAATGAAAAAAATCTTAAACAAATTAATAATACATCTCAGATATCTTTGATAAAGCTTAAAAAGCCTTTGTCAGAAGTTGTGAAGGGCAGCTTTTTGGTGTAGCATTGGTTAGAGCATTTTGTTTTGTCCTCTTTTTTTACAGAAGGCATTTAAACATCTGGAGGAAAAGAGAAATCTAGTGGAATTGATGAAGCAACTACCTCCTCCATCTATTCCTAAATACAACAGGGAATATGGAAAAGCAAGGCTGAAACGGCAGTAAGGCAGATTTGTTTAGCTCATTTAGAGGAGAGGCACGCCACTCCCAGGAATATTCAAGTCGAGCTGCCTCACTGTTCCACTTTCTTAGTTTCCAATTTAATACCTGGGGCACGTTGTCTCATTTCAGTGATAGCAGTCGTAACCTGACATCCGAGGGATGGGTGAGAGACATTATTTCAGAATGATAAAAGCTGGAGTTCAGAAGAATTCCTGTGTATGGTCCTGCCTCTGGCATGGTGGAGGAACGGACTTTCTACTCTATTTTTTTTCTCTCTCTCTAAACTTGAAAGAAGGATGGCATCTGCAGACAATCTTAGACTTTTGGAGGCCTTTCCAGGTGCTGCATATTTTGTACATTTGCTCTTTAGTTTGTTTTGATAGCCAGGGTTAGGATTGGATTTACTTCCCTTCTAAGTCGGGCTTGCTTGTTAAGCATACCCCCCCATCGAGGGGGGGCACAGTACAGTGTATGTTGGGCACAAAATTGTCTACTGGGGAAGACAGAGTAACAGCACATCAGTAGGAAAATGTGGAATTCAACAAAAGCGCAAGTCAGAGACACCTAGAAATTTTGGATTGGGAGTGACAGCAGGAGAAAAAAAAAACACCAGGGTAAGCAGAGCAAGTAAAAGGAGAATTGGCCATGTCACATTCTGCTGTTTATGGGTACATGACCCATTACTGTACAAAAAAATGAATAAGCAGACAGTAAATATTGGTACGAGTGTGGTGTTTAAATTAATTTCATGGAATGAACATAGTCCAAAAATGAATAAGATTCTTACATATATTCAGACGACAGAAGTACACGTGGCAGTGTTATGTGAGACACCTTTGGCTAGAGAGGAGTATAATGAACTAATAAAAGAAGGGATTTGGGACAGAGTACTGTGCAGAATATGTGAGAACCAGAAGAAGAGTGCTACTTTTAACAGCAGGAATGCATCTATGGTAATTGAAGAGGGGGGCACTGATCCATTGATTAGATATGTTATGGTAATGTATTCCTGACTGAGGAAGAGATTGACATTGGCAAGATTCTTATTTAGTCCTTCAAACTACACAAAGTGAGTAGAAGATTACTTAATGAGGTAAGATAGTAAGCTATCAACACAGAATACTCATTCCTGTCTCAGAGACTTCCCGTACTTTGGAACAAACTACCTATCTATATCAAACAAAGCTCATCATTATCACTCTTCAAGAAAAATCTTGATGATTGGATGGGAGATAGGAAATGCACCCCGGGGATAACGTCTGTGGCTCTTCTTGACAGAGGCACAGGAAAATAATTTTCTTGGGTGGCAAAAGCCAGGGTACCATTTGGCTAGGCTTATATAGGCCCTAGGGCCAATAGCCTAGTACCTACCTATGTATCCAAGATGTTTTGACAGCTTGATATTGCAATATTTATTGACAAACCAATAATTTGTTTTTCCATGCATAAAGTACAAAAGAGAGCCTTGGAACTTTAATGTGACACCAACACATAAAGAAAACTGCAATGCTTAACATAACACAGTGCAATCTGACGACCTAAACTGACAGGGCAGTGGAGTGCTGTGGTTTTTATCTGTAATAAAAGCCTCAGATTTGTCTTTAATCTGGCAGCAGACTGTTTTGTATACTCTTAGGTGTCAAGCCTCAAGTAGCCTGCTTGGAAAAACACTGACTGCCATGACTCCAAACCAGAAAAGCCTTTTATTCATTTATTTATTGCCCTTTATTTAGGAGGTTAGACTTCACTACAGTAAAGCCCATTTACAAGAAGAACCTGGAAATCTGTACAAAAACAAAATTTCAAGTTCAATCTAAGAAACTCAGTTTCTGCTAATGTCCATGTCAAAGTAACACAAAGTTTAACATTACAAACTGAATGTGACAGGACAGGAAAATGGAGAACAAAACAAGTTATAGTGTATGATAATCATAGCATGCAGAATATACATTCACTGTTAGACTACTAGTAAAACGGGATTTGAGGCAAATGTGTAAATGTTATTAAAACAATATTCTGCATATATTTTGAGTTGTTTTGTCATATCAAGTTTTTAACCTTGTATTTCTGAATTGTGGTAACCCACGATTCTATTAGAAAAAGGAGGTGTTATGACTCAGTATGCATATTTTGTGTTAATTAGCTGTCCAGATGTTTGAACTTTTCAGGTTGAGAGGTATGCTGTTATACACTCTGGTAATTAAGCTCAGTAAAACAATCTATTGTAGCCAGAGGTTCTGATCATGAAGGTAGGCAGGATTGGACAGTAGAATGTAATAACGTCCAAGTGCTTTTCAAGTCATTAAGAGAATGAAGCAAAGGATCTACAATTATCAACATTATGAAAGAAAAGGGAAGACAGCAGATTGTAACCACTTCACATAAGGAGTGGCTGAAAGAATTCTGATGGTACAAGAGGTAATTTTTATTTGCCTCAGCAACGTAGAAGAGACATACTATATTGATTCATGCATTATGTAATTTAAGGAAGACCACCTCATAAATGAAATTTAACACAATTAAGAGTTCTTGATAGAGCTGAATCTGACAGTCATGTATATTATTAGTAAGATAAAGGTCTTACCCAAACTGAAAGCTCTAAGAAAAATTATTACAATTATTGAAGACACAATTTCAACCCCTCTATTTATTTTACGGCTTTGTCAAATTGTCTTGCTTCCTTACTAAAAATTGAATCAGACTGGTTCAGTTGCACTCAATAGGATTCAAATCTCTTGTTGCTGAATTTTGAACTAGACCATATAGATACATACATACATACATACACACACACACACACACACACACACACACACAGATATATATATATATATATATATATATATATATATATGTTGTTATATATATTTTTTATTCATGTCTGCATTTTGGGATAGGAGGATTTTTAGCACTGTTCAGAATCTGAATCAGTTTTCAGTGACATGGACTCAATATGTTTAACCATTCTTCTCAAATAACTGCACCTAACATATCCATATTCATTGCACTCAAAGGTCCTAAAAATATAATTGGCAATGATACACATGTATAAATAAATATAACAAAATATCTGTACTACTATATACTTTGAATTTTGGAGAAAAAGATCTATAAAAATATATTAACAAAGAAAATATTCTCATAATTACTGACTGTTTTTTCTATTTTACTTTAAGTGTTAATTTCATGAGACTTTTGGGAAAAAGAATATTAGTTTTTCAATGATTAACTGACTTTGTCGTTTTCATGTTAGCAAAGCACAAGCTTAGCTACACTAAAAGTACACAAAAAGTGAAGTCAAATCTGTATTGAATGGTCTTCAATTTACCACCAGCTACTGAAACCACTCTAGATTAGCAGCTAGGAATCATAGGGGTTTCAGTAGGGAGGTTTTACTGGATATAAACTGAAAACTTTTATTATTGTTATACTATTTTGCAAGTTATTTTAATCTTCTGACATCTCTGAAATACAATGATTAGAATGAGGTGCAAATCAGTGGTGAAGTAGTTTCAGGGTTAGTTTATCCTTGTACTGCAACTGAGGTTTGGAAGGTTTTATATTAAAGAGCTAAGAAGAATATATGATTTTCTAATTGCTTTCAAGTTTTACAGATATTTTTTGTATTCATTAGAAAGTGAGAAAGAATGATTTGCTTGTAGGAAAGGAAGACCAAATGACTTAATCCACAGGTTGTCAGACAGATTAATAAAACAAGTGTTTATCATCAATGAATACTGACTTGAACTGGTAGTGGACTACAGCAGCTGAATACAAAGAATGGGAGGCCAAGTAAATTATCAATATTATACATCAAACATTTTGTAAATGATAACTGATAGGCACAAGGACTGTTTGAGTTTTAACTGATTAAAGACCCAATCAAGTAAAGGCTTTTTGTTGAATGTCTGTTTTTTACAACAAATGGCAGGATAAATGAGTGAACCTATAGCAACCAGTACAGAAACCATGAATAATATTTCAAGCATAATAAGTTGCAGTTTTTCTGTTGTCCAGATCTCACCCCTCACAAGCAATAAAGCTGCTGTGCTGACTGAAATGGGTGTAATTAATGAGCTTCAAAATGACTAACACAATCTACACTCATTAAGTATGGCTTATGATGTTTGACTAAATGCAACATTCAGAATGTTCTCTCCAAAAAATACTCAGTGAGTTGACACTAGGTCTGCTCCATATCTATTAAAGTGGTGAAATTAATTTGCTAATAGAGAGTGGCAGGTTTATGGTATGACTTGCACACAGAACAGTGTCTCTACACAGAATCACCTGCTGGTATACTGCTTTGGCTTGCAAATGCAACAAATTTAACACAATCCATTTACTGTCATATTTTTGGAGTATATGCTTATAAACTATTCAAAATCCACTACTCGATAGCTACAGGTCTCCCTACTTTCTTAAGAGTTTTGTTTCTTGTACAAGAGTTTAGCCCAGTAGGGATAACCACCAACAGTACATCTGTCAGGATTGCCTGCTGTACTTACAGAATTACAGTTTGTGTGCAACTTTACTACATAATGAAACAAACTATCAGCACGTAATATGATGTATAATGAGTTGGCATACCTTGTAGTACAGTCTCTAAGAAATAAATCAACAGCATATGCTTCCTAAGCAAACTGTGCTGACATACTCCATTAACTCAGTGAACTTATCGGAAATTCGGGCCATGTCTAAAACTGCGTATCAGTGGTGGTGAGAAAATCCTGACCAGTAGTGTTATGTTTCCTACAATAAATTCAAGAAACATTTTGGTAAAATGGGAAACTGAATTTGTATATTTTTATAAACAAGAATAAAAATCCTACAAAAAAACGTTATATTATCTCCCCAGGATATACTGCTGACATTCTGTTGGGGCTTTATCCAGTACAGACTACCAACAGTAACTTTAGTAGTACTGTAGGACTTAACAGTTGCAATTATGGAGGGTAGATTACAATGCAAGAAACAGCATAAAATATGCTTCAAAACTGATCCATATAGATCAACTAGCATTTACTTTTTCCATATTTAACTGTACTGGAAGAAGTGTCAACCTGAAACAATTTGCTGGCTGTTTAGCAGAACTAAAACATAACTGCACTACCTTGCAAACACAGTGGGATTCTATATACAGCAAATGCACTGCTTCATTTGCTCTGAGATTCTGCATTAATGTGCTTGGTCAAGCAAAATGCACATGTGTAGGTAAAGAATTATAGTAAAAAAACTCATATAAATTTTTATAGTGTTGACTGACTGAAGATGATCAAGGATGTGACTCATGGTTTTGATCACCCCTTTTGTAAGAGCAGACTTTAACTTATACTGGGCCTTTTCAGGAATATATGTATTGCCAGAAAATACAAGAAGCAGAAACTGGATAATACCACTTCAATTTGCAATCAATAGCCAAATTCAGATTTTACTAGTGCTTTATATTACTGGAAAATGGGATGAAGTGGTGAAGTCTTTTCTTTTATTTGTTTTAACACGGTACTTAAATGGTGAAGCCCCACGGTGGTGGTGCTGCGGTAGCACTATCGCCTTACAGTAAGACGCTGTCTGGTTCGATTCTCAGCCAGAGCGTCTTCTGCGTGGAGACATGCGTGAATGGGCGTACCTTCGTTGAAGGTTGTGCCATCAGGCCTGGCAAGCCGGTACGTAAAAATCAACTGCCAATCATTAGCGGACCGGAGTTCAACTGTGGCGACCCATAACCAGGAAAAGCCGAAAGAGACAAAAACTTAAATGGTGAAGCCACCCTTTCCACAAAGGCGCGAGTTGTTTCATAACAGGCCTGATCAAGTCATAAAATACAATGTAATTGAAACATTAACAATTCATTGCTATATTTAGAATGGATCAGACTAAATCTAGAATGCTAAGACAATAAATATGCAACACCTGAATGCAAAACACTTGTGCAAAAATCACATAAGTCAAACCCCTAATTATTTTAGAGCACTTTTACTATTATAAAAAAATTAATTAATATAGTTTCTTCAGGCAATAAAATTGATACTTAATGCATTGCTAGAAGATGGGGTCAGACAAAGAATGCTTCTGAAGGATGTTTACAATGAGAAAAAACTATTATTATTATTATTACTTTTCCTGTTACTACAGTGACACCAAGGAAAGGGATACCACGCTGCAGGAAGCAATTTGTCAACTTGATTTGCACTGCTACAGCAGAAAGTACAGAAAACAATGCAAGGTATTCCTATACTGTGAACTTTCTAGCAGTATGCAACTTTTAACTGTCACTGTACTGCTTGTCAAAGTTTCTCCAGTTTTGAGGAGCTGCTCCAGAAAAGTAATTTTAGTATGGGGCATGTTGTTTCAGAAACTATTCAAATATTTGTATAATACTTGTTTAGGCAATGATGGCGTAACAAGAATCCATAAATGTGTTAACGACATATGAACCATGTGGTAGGTGCTGGGCTGCTTCTCATGGGTCTATTTAGGGGAGAAGTTATGAACTGTCAGTCTATATTTACTGCTCCCCTTAGCCTGATCCACAGAAAAACACTGAGAAATGAGCAGTGCCCCCACTCATATGCTGAACTACAACCAGGAGTGTACTTGCCTGTTTCACTTTGCATAAGATTTATACAGATCACAGGTGTGACTGCTGACAGCAGGCCGTGATATAGGAACACAAAGAATTTGTTCCCATTCCATACTCTACAATTAATTTATGCATATATCATAATCAATTAGTAAGATATCCAGGATGAATATGGAGACTCAATAACTATGATAGTGTCACAGTTTATGAATACAGGTGAAAATATACATATGATTGGGGTGCAGAATTTATACACTTTGAAGCTTATTGAGAACAGCACTGAACAGTGTCCACTAAAGACAGAATAAAAACTAAGGAAGATCTTGTAGATGAGGGCAAGTAACATGCACTTATTCATGTTCCTCTATAGCTCAGTTTTGGGACACTCAAGCCAGACAATGGAATTTCTCTTTTTTACATGGCACACAGTGGACAGCATGCAGAACAAGAGGTTCCCAGATTTGATTCACGGCTGGGGTGCCTTCTGTGGGGAATCTGAATGTTCTCTCTCTGTTTGCCTGGACTTCCTCCAGGTGCTCCAGTTTTCTCCCATATTCCAAAGACATGCAATAGGAGGACTGGACACTCTAAATTAGCTTTAAGTGCGTGTGGTATGGAATAACTACCATAGCAGGGCTAGCCACCTGGTGGTGCAAACCTTGACTCTGGATGTGTTGAAGTGACACCCAAACTCATGTGCAAAAAAAATGCGAATAAGGGGTTGTGGATTCATATATAGATAACCTTTTGAGTGTGTGTTTATGAAATACTTGACAGATTGAGGAGAAATGGTACAGAAACATCTTGTGTGTAGTCTCCTAGCTGCTAAATGATTTATAACCCAAGAAAGATGGTTATATTTTTTGTCAGGATGATTTTACTACTTTACTGGTTTTGGAATGATGTCTGCACATCTATGTCTATGTTTTACAGGTGGACAGAATTTCTTATGAGACAGAGAGAGAGAAAATATGAGATAGCGCATATTTTGGGGACATATTTTTCCCCCTTTTAGGAATTATGATGAAATGTCTGTTTGCTTCTTCCGTTAGTTTCCCATGTTTAAACATGTATATTTCTTATATAACAATATAGTTGTTGTTATTGTCTTTTTTGTAGCACTCTATACTTTAATGAGCAAATGTAATGTTTTTTGCAAATCCATTAGAACTGCCACTAACTCAAGTAGCTGGAATCTTGTTTCAACATCTTTTCCAAAGGAGAGCATTTGAGGAATGCAAAAACACTTGTTGTACAATGCTGTGTACGTAGAGGGATATGAATCTACTTGACAAGTGTGTGGGTCACCATAACTGTTCTAAGACAAATGGGTTGGACTATATATTTCTAAACTCCTGTCATACATTTGCTGAAACATTTCTCAAGCTACTAATGCATATTACCATTTTTAGTAGTATTACTTGCAAGCCATTCAGTTTTGAAGCATCACAAAAGTTTAGCTCTTTCATTCTTCTTCAGTGTCAAGGTGTTTACGACATAGTCACACAAGTATGTTCTGCAGTTACCTTAACATGTTCTCATGTCAGTCTGCTCTGCAGTTTCTAGCGCTTCCTTTAAAACACTTCATCTCATTAGTCCTTTTCAGGTCTGCTCTTGTATTCTTAGTTCAGCACTGCTCCTCAACCTTGCTTGCATTTCCCATGCTGTGCATGTATCATTTGCGGTAGCTTATAAATAACATGCACTCCATCATGCTATCATCATCGCCTCGGGCCTCCTCCTAGTCTAACTTCCATTCAAGGAGGCAGGGATAAGTTTTCATTCATTTCAATTTTCCTTACTGATGCTGATCATCAAGACTGCAGCCCCCACCCTGTTCTCACATTCCCTGATCTGAAGCTAACAGAATTTTATTATAACATAGCTTCCAAAACAAGACTTCCTTAAAGGCCAACTAAATCAGGTATCTGCCTCCTAGAGTACCTCTCCAGCCTTAAGAGTCTCCATAACATCACTACCACTATTCTATGAAAAACAGGGGAAAGCAAGTGAAAACCCTAGCTCATATGTTCAGAAGAATCTGCCATAATCAGACCACAATGCTCAGACAATCAGCTAAAAACAAAAGCGGACATGTTTGGGAAGTGCAAACTCCAAAAAATAAATACTGAACAAAATAAATAGGTAATAAAATAATGTCTGTGAAATGACCCATCATGACCAATTTTGCACATCTTCAGGGGTATAAAAATAATATTTAAAAATACTAATATTTTACATTACTGTTCAGCTAAACAGCTAACTGGACAGAATATATTACATTAAATAATGACATGTACAATAAAAATAAATGTATTAAAAAAGCAAGAAGTAAGAACTAATGCATGCTGCCAACATTATTTAAAATTCAGGTGTGGTTTCAGGCCAAGAATGGTTAATTTACTCCCAGAGGTGCCAGACTATGTAAATAATGGATTTAAAACTACTATTACCTGCTCTGCTGATTCCATGTCTGAACTGCAACATGTCACTCAACTGGCCTTTTAACTCTACAGAAACATGGCTTAGTAACAATCATCTGTCTGTTAATCTAAATAAAACCAAGCTAGTTCTATTTACCCCAAGGAAAAAAATCCTCGTAGACAAGGCTCAGTTAACCATTCTCTCTCAAAGCAAAACAATAACAGAAGTTATACTAAACCACTGGGAGTAATTATAGATGAACAGCTAAAATATGATATGCACATACAGCATATGTTAACACAACACACCAAAAGTTAGACATTCTTTTTAGGCACAAACACTTTCTTAGCCTCTCCACTAAACAAACCCAAACCCTTTGCTACCACTTATCTACTTTCCTCTCTCGTTTATGGCCCCTGTTACTTCCTAACCTACAGTCGTCCCTAAAAAGTAAGCTTGAGATGTATAATAACAAAGTCACCAAGTTTGCTACAAATGCTAAACAGTCTACCCATCACTGTGCAGGTTTACACTCCCTTAAGTGGCTTGAACTCCCACACACACTCTTCTACCTGCAACTAACAACTGAGCATAAATTAATTTACAAACCTTTAGATTGTCCTGCCCTTACCTCCTTATTCAGCAACTATCTACCCAAAAGGTGTCTCGGATCTGACAATCAACACCTTTTGCAGGTGCAAAAGCTTAATCTACCTTTCGGTCAGCCTTTTTATACCTGTTCTGGAGTCAAAGCCTGGAATGCTCTATCATTAACAATTAGATGTAATTAAAACCTTACGTCTTTCAGAAGTTCTTTACAGTACTACCTCTCTTCTATCTGGACGTGAACTTGCATCAGTCCCCCACCTTTTAAAACTTGACTTGAGTAACCTACTCTTTTATGGCAGAAGTGTCATACAATGTCAGCCTTTTTACATATGACTTGCCTCACTTTGTAGTATAAGCTTGTTTTAATTGTAACTATTTGACAAATCTTGTTTTACCTTTACTTTAACTAACTGCTAAATACTTCATCTCCATGTTTTTTGTGGAAATTTACAAATGTTAAATCCTGTTTTATGTTTATGTTTTTTCTGGCCCTTTTCTCTCAGGGCCGCCACTGAAAATGGGCTCTTACTAGCCCAGTGGGCTATCCCGTTAAACAAATGCCAATAATAACATTCTCTTATTAACTCGTTGAGTTGACCAGTTATTGACCATTTTCAGCTATGACCTAAGCCAAAAGGATAAGGCTAAATGTAATAAAGTATGTATATAAATGTGTGTGCATGTCTGTGTATATAATATATATATATATATATATATATATATATATATATATATATATATATATATATATATATATATATATATATAAAATGTATAAAGTAATGTCTTTCAGCTTTTCCCGGTTAGGGGTCACCACAGCAGGACTCCTGTCCGCTAATGATTGGCAGTAGATTTTTATGGTGCCAAGTTGCCAGCCCAACGCACAACCTTCAAAGAATGCACACCCATTCACGCACGCACCTACCTGCATGTCTTTAAATGTATATATATATATATATATATATATACACACACACACACACACACACACACACAAACTTATATATAATTAAGATAAATGCATTGAAGGCAGAACTATGAAGTTCAGTGCACTTTAACTATAGTGATAAATCAGAAAATGAATCTTCAGTTGTGACCAAGAAAACACAAATCCTACAATTTATATAGGTTTCCATCCTCCAGTAGAAAGTTTAAAACAGTCTTTGGTAGAAGACCAAGCATTCCACTGCTAATGTATCCTTCCTGTTCTTTCTTTCTCATGCCTCTTAAGGAAGTCCTATAGCTGCTAATGATCTCAAATCCAGGTAGAATTCTCCTTCTACACTGACAGGAAATCACTGCTGAATTGCTGGGCTACAGATCTATGTTTTAACTTCCTTACAGCAGGCACTTTTAATTAACGTCTGCCACCGTATAGTTTGCCCTGCATTACTGTCAAGCATGTATGTTCTAACTCAAACAACAGCATAGTATTTTCAAAACAGTATAGTTACACATCAAAATTTATGGACATTTTGGAGTAGCCAGTTAACCAGCTTGCTTTTAGGAAGCAGGAAGAAACCTAGTTACTAGAAGAAAACCCATGCAAACATAAGAAAAACATGCAAATTCAATGTAGGCAGTGACTGGAGATCAGGACTGAGCCCTGGACTCTGGAGTTGGGAGGCAGAGATCTGAACCATTAAGTTACCATGCTGTCTACCTTCCTATATCTTCCTCTTAAACCTGGCAGTACTCTTTTGTATCCATGAATTTTATATGACAACCTGGCTGCTTCTTTGAAAATGTCAGTACAATGTTTTGCTGACTCTTCCTTCTAGTTAAATTCAAGATTTATTAAATTGATGTGATACAATTAAAATTATACTAGTACTTGACTTTTTGGGGGACTGGGGGGTTGCAGCAGATTGGATTATTACATGTCCTTCTACAACACTGTTGCAGTATCTTAAAAAGAAGGGATATCCTACCCAGGACAGCCCAACGCTCAGTGAGTATACAAAAGCCTAATGATCTTGTATATACCACATGTCACATTTATTCTCCCAGCACAGAACATAAGGCATAAAAGAGACATACAGACACAACTACCCAGAAATTCTTTGCTGCCAGTTTGAACACCATTATTTCTAGTTGGCCTGAATGCCTTGTTGCTGTACTGAATACTTAGCCACCAGATAGCTGCCCCATTGTTTTTTTTTTGTTTTTTGTTTTTTTACCTTTCTTGGTCTTGTATGGATGAGAAAGAAAAATTTTGGAGTGAGTTGGGTACAGTCATCACCACTTCATCCAAGGGTGAGAGAGTGGTGATTGGAGCAGATTTCAACGAGCATGTTGGTGAAGGGAACAGAGGGCATGAGGAAGTGATGAGTAGGTATGGTGTTAAACAAAGGAATGCAGAAGGTCAGATAGTAGTGGATTTTGCAAAAAGGATGGACATGGCTGTGGTGAATAAGTATTTTAAAAAGAGGGAGGAGCATAGGGTAACATACAAGAGTGGAGGAAGATGCACACAGGTGGATTATATCTTATGTAGGAGGGCCAGTTTGAAGGAGATTTGAGATTGGAGACTGTAAAGTGGTGGCCGAGGAAAGTGTAGTTAGGCAGCATAGGATGGTGGTTTGTAGGATGACGTTGGTGATCAAGAAGAGGAGGAGTGTGAGGGCAGCACCAAGAATCAAATGGTGGAAATTGAAAAAGGGTAATTGTGAGGTGGAGTTTAGGGATGAGTTAAGACAGGCACTGGGTGGCAGTGAAGAGTTACCAAATAGCTTGGTAACTACAGCAGAGCTAGTAAGGGAGATGGCTAGAAAGGTGCTTGGTATGACATCTGGACAGAGGAAGGACAACAAGGAGACATGGTGGTGGAATGAGGAAGTACAGGAGAGTATACAGAGAAAGAGGTTGGCAAAGAGGAAGTTGGATTGTCAAAGAGATGAAGAAAGTAGACAGGAGTATAAGGAGATGAGGTGCATGGCAAAGAGAGAGGTGGCTAAAGATAAGGCATATGAAGAGTTGTATGATAGGTTGGACACTAAGGAGGGAGAAAAGGACCTGTTCCAATTGGCTAGACAGAGGGACCAAGCTAGGAAAGATGTGCAGCAGGTAAATGTGATAAAGGATAATGAGGGAAACATACACACAAGCGAGGAGGGTGTTGACGAGATGGAAAGAGTACTTTGAGGAGTTGAAGAATGAAGAGAATGAGAGGGAGAGAAGGTTGGATGATGTGGGGATAGTGAATCATGAAGTGCAATGGATTAGCAAGGAGGAAGTAAGGATAGCTATGAAGAGGATGAAGAATGGAAAGCCTGTTGGTCCAGATGATATACCTGTGGAAGCATGGAGGTGTTTAGGTGAAATGGCAGTGGAGTTTTTAACCAGATTGTTTAATGAAATCTTGGAAAGTGGGAGGATGCCTGAGAAATGGAGAAAAAGTGTTTTGGTACCTATTTTTAAGAATAAGGGTGATGTGCAGAGCTGTAGTAACTACAGAGGGATTAAATTGATCAGTCACAGTATGAAGTTATGGGAAAAAGTAGTGGAAGCTAGGTTAAGAAGGGACATGATGATTAGTGATTAGCAGTATGGTTTCATGCAGGGAAAGAGCACTATAGATGTGATGTTTGCTCTGAGAGTGTTGATGGAGAAGTACAGAGAAGGTCAGAAGGAGTTGCATTGTGTTTTTGTAGACTTAGAGAAAGCATATGACAGGGTGCCTAGAGAGGAGTTGTGGTACTGTATGAGGAAGTCGGGAGTGTCAGAGAAGTATGTAAGAGTGGTACAAGATATCTACGAGGGTAGTGTGACAGCGGTGAGGTCTGCAGTGGGAGTGACGGATGCATTTAAGGTGGAGGTGGGATTACATCAGGGATCAGTTCTGTGCCCTTTCTTATTTGCAATGGTGATGGACAGGTTGACAGACGAGATCAGGCAGGAGTCCCCGTGGACTATGATGTTTGCAGATGACATTGTGATCTGTAGTGAGAGTAGGGAACAGGTGGAGGAGACCCTGGAGGGATGGAAATATGCTCTAGAACAGATGTGTCCAACCTGTGGCCCGTGAGTCGCATGTGGCCCCCAACCTGTAACTGCAGCATCGATATACACATGCCCCAAAACACTTCTTTTGTTTTGTGTTTTACATGCGCATGACCTGTAACTCTGTCAAGTGTGTGCATGCACCAAAGCACCATTCTAGTTTTGATTTTTTTGCGCCAAAGAATGATCTGTGTGTTCCCGCCATTATTTTATGCCAAAGAATCAGTGTGTGCGTGTTCTTGCTGAAGAGGGATTCATGTATGGATTTGCCATCCTTGCCTTTGAAAGGGGCAGCACTTACCTGTGTTAATAGGTAAGTACGGAGTGAGCGAATGAGTGAGTATATGCATGAAAGCAGAATGTTTGTATATGTGAAAGTAGAAGTGTGTGTGTATGTGTGCATGACAGAGAGAGACACATGCACAAAGACACTAATGACGATCAATCTACTTACTGAACACAAATAAGTTAGCTCACAAATATATTGTACATTAAAAGTACACTTTCATTAAATTGTGGCTTTCCTGACAGAGAGAGTTGTATCGAATATGAAATCATACCTCTCAACTGTATAGATTTTCGCTTCATCTTCCAATTTGTGTCTTTTGCTTAGGAAATAAAATTAGTCATCCAAGGTAATGCAGTTCCAGGGAGTAAGAATGAGACAGCAGCCTAGGGTTAATGGGTCAGTAGTGGATTGACTGTGGGACTGTAGCATATAAAGTTGAATTGTTTTTTCTGACAAACAAAAAAGCACCCAGTACTGTTTTGTCATTTTGGGTTCTAAGCAGTGGCAGATTGGACAATAGTAAGTATAGCTTTTGTGGATCATCAATACTGGCAAATCAGGTAGGCACAATGTCATTTTTAAATGGTGTGGGTTTTAGCGTGTTTGTGTGTTGGGAGGGCTGCAACAGTAGATGATTATTAAAGACAGAGACTTACAGACTGTGGAGAATATGTTTCTTTGTTTCAAAACCTGATACTTGGGTACTAGGCATGCCAAAAGTAGATTTTTTAAGACATAGCTTCTTGCCATTTGCAGTGGATGGATATTTATATTTAATGGACAATGCTAGCAGTATGAGTGTGGTCCTGTAGGGATCTGGAGGATGCCAAGTCAACCACTGCCAATGTCTTGTAAAGTGACCTGGAAGTGGATATTGGGATGTTACTAAAAAGTACAGTAAGTGGGCTTAGAAATATAGTTTAGTTAAACAAAGTGCACTTACAATTTGCAGGTCATAATTTCATTTATTTCAGGTAGTCCAGATACTGGTAGATTGTATCCCATTACACTTAATTAGGGAGAGCTATCATTCCTGGGAAATAAGCAGCCCTAGATTCAGTGAAAGCTCTGTGGTTGTTTCGCAGGTAGGAAGTTGCAGGATGTGGATGCAATGTGTTTTATTTATTATTTTTAATGCATTTGTATTTCAAAGCATGGTTTTCTTTGCTGCAAAAGAAGATAGGATTGAATGAGCCATATAATGCTTAACTGACAATGATGGGATAGAAAGATTATAAGTGATGTATAATGTTTGCAGTTAAAGTTGTTTCAAAGGTGTCTGTCATGCATAACTACTTTTGGGCCTGTGTACCACTTTTATTTTTCTCTTTCTCCACATTTGTTGCTCTAAGGTTGAGTGTATGGTTCCATACTAAATCAAAAGGTTGTATTTACCTTGGAAGACTTTTTAGCATAATTACGAGAAACTGACCCTTTTTAATATCTTTGCTTATTTCCAGTATAACCTGCCATGTAACCTTGCAAATAACCTTCTTATTAAGCTACTTTAATTCTTTTGGAATTGACAAGTATGCTTCATTGGTTTGGATGTAAGCATAGAGTGCTAATGTGACAGCTCAGTAAACTGTCAGTCTGTGTGCCTTTTTTAGGCAAGGCTCAAAAGACAAACCCACCTCCATAGGTATCACAAGGGATAAGAAACTAAGAGTAATGCTACTCAACGCCAGAAGTCTAAACCTCAAGATGCACGCACTCAAAACTCTCCTTAGCATGGAGAACATTGATATCTGTGCAGTAACAGAAACCTGGTTCAAGGCTCCCGAGAGCACCCCAGCACTACCAGGTTATACCTCATACCATGTTTTCAGCCCCAAAACTTGGACCGAACCACAAAAGGAGGGGAGTATCAATATTCCAAAGATACCCACACCTCCAAGTTGGTGGCACAGCACAAAGCATCAGAGACTATCCATGTGCAACTAACAGTGGGTAAAACTGCCTTCCAGTTTATAGCCTGCTACAGACCACCCTCCCAAACCCAGGAACCCCACTCGGCCTTCCTGAGAACACTGGAAAATATGAAGGTCTCTCCATACACCATTATATTGGGCGACTTCAACTACCCTAACATAGACTGGGAGCATTACTCTAGCTCCAACATCCTAGCTCGAAGGTTCCTAGAATTTATAAACTCAAATGCTATGGAACAACTTGTTGCCACTCCCACAAGAGGGGAAAACATACTGGACCTGATCATCACCAACATGTGGACTCTATGCTCCAGACCAGAAGTGTATCCCTCACTGGTAAGATCAGACCATAAACTAATCTCACTAGATATTCACATCCCGACCCCAGCCCCTGCCCAGAAAACCACAGTGAAAAACTTCTCTAAAGCAAATTTCACACTCCTCAAAACCGAGGTGGAATCCTTCAAAGCCCCCTGGCCTGTGGAAAATATGGCCCAGACCGCAGAATCCTTTATAAACGCATTCTATGAACACCTTCAGGAATGCACGGATCATGCAATCCCAAATAAAACCAAGACCCAATCCTCCAAAATTAGGTGTCCTCTCTGGTGGACCCCAGCCATAAACAAACTATACAATAGAAGGAGGAAACTACTACATGATGGAGCAAAATCCAAAAAAGGGAAGGCATCTCTGATCAGTATTAGCAAAAAACTACGGGCACTCATAAAATCGTCTAAGGACAGCTTCGAGAGAAAAATTGCACAGGACACGAAGGATAATCACAAGGATTTCTTTAGTTATGTTAGGAACCTGGGTGGGAATTCCCAGATATGCTCAGAATTAGTCCAAAGTGACAAAAAATACACCGAACCCACAGACATTGCCATCATCCTAGCTGACAGGTTCAGCGCAAACTCCCCCCCCCCTTCCCCACCAAAAGGGAAAATATCTATGCCAGCAGAGTGCTGCCCCCCTGACATCTCAGATGCTCAGGTAAGAGCTGCCCTCTACAAAGCAAAAAAACACAGCATCAATGGGACCAGACGGTGTTCCGGGCTGCGTCCTACATGAACTCCAAGAAGAACTAAACCCAAACATAAAACTACTGTTCAATCTCAGCCTTACTACAGGATATGTACCCAAAGAGTGGCGTACAGCAACAGTGGTCCCTCTCCACAAAGGCGGTGCCTCAACGGATCCTGGAAACTATCGCCCCATAAGCCTGACTAGCTTGGTCTGCAAAGCTATTAAAAGGATCATCATGGACCTCATAAATAAAGATATTGGGGACCTACAGACACTGGATCCTACCCAGTTCAGCTTTTTTAAGGGCAGATCCTGCCTCTTAAACCTGGTTGATTTCTTTGAAACAGTCACCAAGGCCATTGACGAGGGGAAGGTGGTCCACACAGCCTACCAGGACCTTGCAAAAGCCTTCGATACAATACCCCACTCGGGCATTATAGATAAGCTCACCAGCTTAAATATAAACCCCTATGTCACTAGATGGGCTGCAAACTGGCTCAAGGACAGAACCCACATGGTCAGAATTGCTGGAGCCATGTCAGACCCCAAACCAGTTACAAGTGGCATCCCACAAGGCTCAGTCCTGGGACCTCTCTTGTTCAGTATATATTTCTCGGAGGTACAGGCTAACATGGAAGGACTGTGGCTGACCAAGTTCGCAGATGACTGCAAACTGGGCATCATAATCGACTCTCCAGCTGACACAAGCATCCTACAAAAGGGCCTCATAGAAACAGACAACTGGTGCCAGAGCCATGGCCTCAAGCTAAACGCCAAAAAGTGTATAGTCATCCCCTTTGGCAAAAACAAAGTGCTCACAAATTACCACATAGGTGGTAATCCATTAAGTACGGAAGAAGTAATTAGGGACCTGGGGACCCAAGTTGATAGCAATCTCTCATTTGACAACCACGTGGCCAAAGTGGTTAGAAAAACATTTTATATAGCCCACCTAATCATGAAGGGATTCACATCTAGATCCCTCATCAGGCCCATAATTGAGTACAATGCCCCTTTTGGGACGTACCTTACCAGACACCTGCAGCAACTGGAAAGACCCCAAAAGTACCTCACCAAGAGGATCAAAGGGCTCAAACAGATGCCATATGCTGCCTGGTTAAAGAAACTCCAGCTCTACTCAGTGGCATACCGCCTGCTCAGAGGCGATCTGTGCCTGACGTATTAAGCCATGTCCAACCCAGAATTAATGGACATGCTGCACCGCAGAAAATCCAAATCCCATCAAGCTACGCGCTCAAGAGACTTGAACCTCAGCACTGAAATAAACAGGACATGCTGGAGGGACAGATTCATAACCCAGAGGCTCCCTTCACTCTGGAATAAAATCCCAGTCCAGGTTAGGCATAGTCCCTCATTGACTCTCTTCAAGAGGAATCTTGATGAGTGGATGGGAGATAGTAGGTTTACCCCAGATATCACTTCTGTGTCACTGTTAGACAGAGGTACAGTATACTAACCTCGAAAAAGGGCATAGCAAAATTAATTTAAAATGGGTGGCGAAAGCCAAACACACTCTGGCTAGGCTTATAAATGCCCTAGGGCAGATAGCCTAGTATGAACCTATGAATAACTTCTGCACAAATTAAAATGTCTAAATGTCAAATGGCTTTAGATTGGAAGAAGTTATATGTTTACTCCAGTATGTAGTATGATCTTAGAGAGTTTATGGATTTCTTGTTGATTTACTTTTTGCTGAGCAGTTGTTTGCTAATTTATTGATGGTCCTTTTGGTGGTGGGAAATTGGACGGATGAGTCCAACTCTAGTATGATTTTTTTTTCAGATATTTTTACTTCCAGACAATTTCATTCAGTGAGTCTATGTCATGTGATTACCGAGGCTGCCTATTTTAGAAGTAGGGCCTCCTTTTGTGAGTGTGTGAAAGAGAGAGAGATTTAATATGTATACTAAATATATTTTTGCAAATGGAATTCTTAATTAAATAGGCCCCTCTTCTTGGGCAAGTAGATCTTAGTAACCAATATTAGACCTTAGCCATCCAGCTAGGAAAGTTTAGTATGTGGACTTTCCATCCGGTTTGATGAAGGCTATGCTACATACTCAAGGAGTACATTTATGGCTATCCATCCAGTTGTCGTGTTGCTGAACTACATTGTTTTATAACAAGAGGAGCTTTTTACAGAAGTTGAAGTTTTTGTGTCAAGAACCTGTCCATACAGAGTGGCTTGTTTATGTTGCAGTGAAGGCTGTAGTCTTTGTAGTGAGCGTTTTAAGTATAACCAGTATTTCTGAGCTGGAGGAAGTCTCTTAAGGCAGGATCTTTCTTAGCCTGGAAAGCAAGCCAGTGATGAAATTTATAGGGGCCAGTGAGAGACAGGGGAAAGCAAGAAGCTTTTTAGTCTGTTTGGATAACTAAGTGAACTTAGTCCTTTGACCTTTTTTGTCAGAAATGATTGTAGTCTTTCTTTTGGCAGGGTGTTTTGCTGAGGCAGATGCCAAAAGAGGCTTTGCAGTCAGTAATGGCTCTTATAAAGGAAGAATACAGGGATGCTATGACCACCCTGTCCCTGGATGAGATACCCTTACTAATGAGGTGGGCTATATAAAAATCTTTTCGTACAACAGAGAAAACATGGTGGTCAAACGTCAGGTTTCTATCAACCTGGGTGCCCAAGCACCTCACGACTGATTGCATGCTTACAACATTGTTATTAATGTGATAATTTGTGGGGACATCACTCTTCCCAAAGGGGATGATGATGTATTTTTGGCATTCAGCCTGAGGCCATGTTTCTGGCACCAGTCATTTGTTTGGGTGAGACCCTCTTGTAGTTTATTTAGAATTGTTTAATTAAATCAGTAATGTGAATTCTTTACTTTATTGCAAATTTGTTGGCTTAATTTTGTGGCTTACAGTATTGTAGGACTGCTAATGTTGACATTTTACGTAGTTGGACTGCTGGAGTGGTTTTCCCAGTCAGAAATCCTAGTGCTGTAGTGAATATGTGTTTATTTGTAAAAAATATATATATATATAGTTATACATTAACTAAGATGTTAGAGTTAACTGTTAGATTAGAGAATTAGAACCAGAATTAGAATTGTAAAGCAAATATTAGGCATTTATTACATTTATTCATTGTTTGAATGCACCAACAGCACAGCCAGGATGTCGACATTGGTCGCCCGTGGCAGTGAAAGAGTTAATTATATGATATCTTTTACATGCAGCCCCAAGACAATTTCTGTTCACTCAATACGGCCCCAGCAAGCCAAAAGGTTGGACACCCCTGCTCTAGAGAGAAGAGGAATGAAGGTCAGTAGGACTAAGACAGAATATACGTGTGTGAATGAGAGGGAAGGTAGAGGAATGGTGAGGATGCAAGGGGTAGAGGTGGCGAAAGTGGATGAGTTTAAATACTTGGGATCAATAGTTCAGAGTAATGGTGAGTGTGGAAGAGAGGTGAAGAAGAGACTACAGGCAGGATGGAGTGGGTGGAGAAAAGTCTCAGGAGTGATTTGTGAAAGACGAGTACCAGTAAGAGTGAAAGGGAAGGTCTACAAGAGGGTAGTAAAACCAGCTATGTTTTATAGGTTGGAGACAGTGACACTGACAAAAAGGCAGGAGTTTGAGCTGGATGTGGCAGAGTTAAAGATGTTAAGATTTGCACTGGGTGTGATGAGGGTGGACAGGATTAGGAATAAGTATATTAGAGGAGCCCAGGTTGGAAGGTTTGGAGACAAAGCCAGAGAGGCAAGATTACATTGGTTTGGACATGTACTGAGGAGGGATGCGGAGTATATTGGGAAAATGATGCTAAGGATGAAGCTACCAGGTAACAGGAAAAGAGGAATGCCTAAGATAAGGTTTATGGATGTGGTGAGAGAGGACATGCAGGTGGTTGATGTGGCAGAGCAAGATGCAGAGGACAGGAAGAAATGGAAACAGATGATCCACTGTGGCGACCCCTAATGGAAACAGCCAAAAGAAGATGATGGTCTTGTATTTTATTTTGCTAAGTAGAGTTCAGGTCATCCAACAAGGGAAAATGTCAGTGTGGAAAGGGAAAGCAGATTCCCCATAAAGATTGTCACAAACAGTGACCCATTGTGCTTCCCAAGACCCTCCCTCTTGTAGGTATCTGTGAGGCATTTGTGCCTAAGAAACTCAAAAGCCATTTGTCTTCCCTGGCCATTTATCTGAAAATAAAAGTTAGCCCAGAGTACCATGGCAGAATCCTTTAACCCAGAGATACTCCTACTCAGTAAGAACAAAGCCAAGAAATCTCAGCCAGATTCTTTAGCTATCCAGTCTCCAGCAGATGTCCCAATAGAAGTGGCCAATAGCTCTGTAGGTTATTCAGCATCTACATTGGATTTCTCTGCCATGACACTGTTGGAAGCCAGCATGGATCCATCTTTTTGCACATCCTCTGAGGCTTTGAGTGGGAACCGTAGTTGATTATCTCATGGGTTCCTAGATGGATTCTGCAGATACTGATCAAACAGGAGGTTCCGGGTTCTCTTATCAAATCTTGCCAAGGGTTGGAACCTTTGGTATTTATTAGGGCTGACATCCCTTCCAAATAAAGACAAAAACTGAAGCATGTATTGGTCCACACAAAGGATCCTCAAAGGGAATGGCAAAAGTTTACTCAGGGCTTGTTTTCTGCTTCAATGGCCCTAAAGCCTCCTCAAGAGATTTTGGCACCTGCTCCTTCTTGGAATTCTGCCCTTCTAAATGGCTTAGGGGAACCAGATTCCTCAGGTTAAGATTCAGTGTCTGATGAGGGGACCTTGTTCAATTCTTCACAGATGCCTTTGCCTTTGACATGTTTCTGATGAAGAGAGTCTGTTAGCCCTGAGTCTCCTTTTGAGGAGCTGTCCTTTGGGGGCACAATTGCTAGATGATGGAATACTTTAATTAAGATTCTTCTTTGTCTCCAGTCTCTGCCTCAGGACATTAAGGCCAAGTTGTTGGATGCTCCTTTGGCAACAAATATCTTTTTGGAACTGCTACTGCTGACATGTTTAAGTCTCTTCAAAAGAGAAAGGCAAAGCATTGCAAAACCTTAAACATAACTTTTCTCTCTCCTATTCCTAAATTCCAGAGGAATTATCCTTCTAGATTTGCTTTTGTTCGCAGGCACCCCCACCAGACCTCCAAGGGCAGAAAGGGTGGTAGGCGGGGCCCATCTGCTAAGACTTCTCAGATTTCTGTGGCCCATAAGCCTCCATTATCTGATACACCTGCTTCTCTTTGACAATTTGCTCACCCTCTTCTTTTAGAACAGGTTCTTTTGTCCCTTTGGCTTTCCCTTTGTCTTCCAAATTGGCATCTTATCACTTCAGACTCTTGGGTTCTTTCTATCATCCATCACAGTTACTTCATGGTATGTAAGTTTCTCCCTCCTTTTTCAGGGATTCCTCAACATCTTTGAGAGCAACTTCCTAATTTCCCAGAGGTTTTAGGGTCCGTGATGAATCAAGGAACCATTCAACCTGTCCCCCTTTTCCTAAGTAGGAAAGGGTTTTATTCCAGTATGTTCCTGGTTCCCTAAAAGGTGGGCACTTGAAAACCTATTCTGGATCTCTCAAGGTCCCTTCTTTTTGGATGCTTACTCTTCAAACCTTGTTCCCTCTTTTATTACCCCAGGCTTTTCTGTTGTCCTTGGATATGAAAGATGCTTACCTTCACATCTCTGTGCCTTCTTTTCCTTTCAATTCTTTGATTTGCCCTTTGGCCTGTCTATTGCCTTAAGGGCATTCACAAAATCTCAAGCTCCTGTGATTACTTTCTGCAGGCTCCAAGGCATTCAGATGTTTCCTTATCTTAATAACCTGTTGCTTCAGTTGCCTTCTCCCAGTTGCCTGTCACAGGACCTGTAGTTCACCATCTTTCTTCTTCAAAATCTGTGGTTCACTATCAACTTCCAAAAGTCTGTCCTGACTCCTTCTCAGGATCATGTGCATCTGGGATGCAGGATTCAGACAGCACCAATGTTGGCATGTCTTCCACATCCAAAAGTTTAGTCATTGACAGCCTTCTTTCAGTCTCTTCTTCCTTTGACTGTTATGCCCAGCCAGGGAGTTTCTTCAGTCCCTGGGATACATGCCTTCTTTTTTTCTAATGTTTCTTCTTGCCAGACTACACATGTGGTAGCTTCAATGGTACCTCAAATCAGTTTGACTGCAGCATCGTCACCCTCTGGATTTCAGTACACTTCTCCTTCTTTGTCTAAAGAAGGAATTCAAGTGGTGGATACAACAGTTTGCTCTCAACCCAGGCCGGCCCTTTCAGCCTCCAGTCCATTCTTAAGAACTGTTCGCTGATGCCTCAGAAACAGGGTGGGGGTGCTTCTTTTAGTCACCTGAAAGTTCATGGCCTCCCCGTCATAAGTCAGACCATATCAACATCAGAGAGATGAGAGCTCTGATTCTGGCCCTTCAAGCTTTTTACCCCATGTTCTCAACTGGCGCAGTGAAGTATACACAGACAACAATACAGTGATGTGGTACATCAACAAGCAGGGAGGCACAAAATCTTACCTCCTCTGCAGGATGGCTCTTCAGGCTTGGGAGGTGACTCTCAGTAATTAGTTAACTCTTCAGGCAGTATACATTCCTTCAAAGTACAATCTAGTGGAGACTCTCTCAGCAGGTCCAATACACAGGCTCATAAATGGATACTTCACAGAGACATGTTTCTGGACATTGTCCATCAGTGGGGTATTCCTCAGGTACATACTTTTGCCTCCCCTCTGAACAGGCAGCTTCCTCTATTCTGCTCCAGAGTGCCATGCCATCTGGTGTGGAAGATGGATTCCCTTTCTTTTTCTTAGAAGGGGATGTTTCTTTGTGCTTACCCCTTCTTAATCTACTTCCAAGAGTCCTGCAGAAGATTCAGCTGGACTCCCCAAAAATCTTGCTAGTCACTCCCTTTTGGCCAAGGCAACACTGGTCCCCCTGTCTGGCCAGGGGCAATCATCACAAGTTACCTAACTGGTTGGTATCTCCTCACACAGGACAGGGAGTCTCTCATTCAGCCTCACTTGTCTGCTCTTCAAATGACACTGTAGGTAATAGGGTTTTGATCTCTTTCAGGCACCTCTTTTCTGAGGATGTACGCACGGCTTTACAGGCAGCAAGGAAACCCTCAACCAGAAAATCTTATATGTCCAAATGGAAATGATTTTCTGTCTGGTGCCATGATCATAACCAGGACTCTTTTTCAGTTGGGGTCCCTTTGGTTCTCTCATTTGTGTGAGTTGCTCCAAACTGACCTGACTTATTCTTTTGTGAAGGACCACTTGTCAGCCATTTCTGCTTGCCTGCCCATGAATCCTCCTTTGACTTTTCATTTTGAGGTCAAACAATTTCTTAAAGGTGTCCTGCATACAAGACCTCCATGAAAACCTATTCCTCCTCCTTGGGAACTTAATTTTGTTTTGGAAAAATTGACTCAGGCTCCTTTTGAGCCAGCATATTCTTCTTCTTTGCAACATTGTACCTGGAAGACTGTTTTGCTGCTGGATCTTATTTCTGCTCAGAGGGTTGCTGAGCTCTAGGCCAATATGGTCATTCCCCATTTTTTGTTTTTTCATAGGGAGAGAGTGTCCCTTCATACTAATCCTTCTTTTATGCCCAAGGTAGTAAATGAGTTGTTCTTGAATCACTCAATACCACTCCCTTCCTTTTTCCCTTCTCCTCAGTCTGCTAGTAAGAGGGTCCTGCATACTTTGGATTTGCATAGACAGCTCAGGTACTACTTGGATAAAACTAAGGCTATTCATAAGTCTGATCAGCTGTTTGTTTCCTTTCATCCTAAGACATTGGGTTTGGCTGTTTCTAAACAAACCATCTCATCCAGGATATCTAAGGCCATTTCCTTTTCATGGCAAATCGCAATCTACTTCTGTTCGAGTTCATTCAACTAGGTCTGTTCCCTCTTCCAGGTGCCTTCTCCAATGGGATGAACACCAATTTCATCCTTGAAGCTGCCACTTCGTATTCAGTGCATACCTTTACTAAGCAATATAAGTTGAACATGGTTTCTAGGGCAAGAGAGTGGTTTTGCTGAAACTATTTTATGTGGGTTTGTCGAAGGCTCTTCTCAGCCTTCCACCTCCCATTCTATTTCTTGAGCTTTTTTACACTCCCTTCTATTTAGGATACTGCAACAGTGATATGGAAGGACATAGTACAGTTATGTAAAATCTTACCATAACAGTAGATGTCCATCTCTTCATTGTTGAAGTATTCGCTCCCTCCAACCCCGTCTTGTTTATTCTGTTTTATTGTTTTAGATTCCCTTCTGTCTGAGGGATTCCTCTTTTTCTTCTGCTTTTTTCCTTCTGGATGTGCATGGACTCCTTTGTCCTATGGAGACTGTTCTCTTCTCGGGTAATTCAGTTCTGGGTAGCTGCATCCGTACATCCTTTTTACTCCCTACATTCTGTGCAGAGAGCATAAATGTGACATATGGCACATACAAGATTATTAGGCTTTTGTACACTGGCAGAGTATCAGGTTGCCCTAGGTGGGAGATCCCTTCTGTTTAGGATACTGCAACAGTGATGAGAAGGACATTTTTTACATAACTCTACTTTTGTGCATGTACTTTACTAAAAAAGATGCTAAATAGAAATCCCATATGTTTTTACTCTTGTTGGCCACATAGCTCTCAACCTTTTAGCATAAGAAATCAGGGCAAAATCTAATTTAATGGGGGGACAGAGGACCAAAAATAGGGACAGGTTTTAAATATTGCTCGTAGAAACTCAGAAAGTTGCTAGAATAACAATTTGTCTTAGCATGCATTTTCTGAAGGATATAAAGCCTGAAACTTTAATGTATGTCTTTATTTAGTAACTTCAGTCCTTACTGATTTATCTAAAAATCACAAATTTTATGCAGAAAAGACCAAAAATATGAGGCAAAAATCTGGAAATCCTGTGAAAATCTGGGCAGTTGAGAGGTATGGTTGGGCATAGTCAGAGACATTCAGGTCTAACAAACAATATATACCACCTGAGTTCAGCAGTTTCACGTTTGTTTTCTGCTAAAAACTACCTGCACTACCATACAGCCAGAAAGATCTTCTGCTGCCCCCTTTTTTTTTTTGTACACCATCAGAGGGACACTGTGGCGTTCAAGCCATGGTGGTACAGCGGTAGCATTGTTGCCTCACAGCAAGAGGTTCTCCCATTCCATTCTCGGCTGGAGCGCCTTCTGTGTGGAGTCTGCATGTCCTCCCTGCAGTCAAGTGGCCTCCGAAAGACATGCGTGTATGGGCGTGCCTTCACTGAAGGTTGGGCATCGGGCTGGCAACTTGGCACAATAAAAAAAAAATCTACTGCCAATCATTAGCGGGCCAGAGTTTCGCTGTGGCGACCCCTAACCGAGAAAAAGACAAAAAGACAAACAGAGGGACACTGTGGCAAATAAATATAAAGGAAAAGTACAAAAATAAAGCAAACTACTGATAACCCAAAAAAGTTTTGTAGAGAATTGGGAAACAAGGTAAAAGGAATTGAAAGACCACCAAAAATGAAGAAATAGATATACTTTGGAGAAGTATTTATGAAGATCCTATGGAACACAACAAAAATGCAAAATGGATGGCAGAAGTAAAAAAAAGTATAAGAAATGTAAAGGTACAGGATATGAAATTGGATGAAATAACAGCCAGAGAGATTGAAACAAATTTCTAATTGGAAAACCCCAGGCCCAGATACAGTACCTAACTTCTGGCTCAAAGTATTAACATCTTTGCATGATGATTTAGCCATGAGTAAGAACTATTTATATGCACACCCTGAACAGACACCAACCTGACTAACAACAGGAAAAACAATGCTCCTACTTAAGAGTGAACCCGCAAGCTACCCTATAAATTATAGACCAATAACTTGCCTTCTGACGACGTATAAACTATACAGTGGAATTGATGCCAACAGAGTTTATAGTCATTTAGAAGAAAACTCAATTATGGCAATAGAATAAAAAGGCAATAAAAGAAAGTGATATGTGTCACTGCTGCTATTCTGTCTTGTCCTTAACCATAAAGCTGTCTACTTAACAGCTTAGGCCATGGCTATAATTTGGCTCCTAGAAAACAAAGTGTAAAAATTTCTCATCTTCTGTTTGTCTATGATTTAAAACTGTACAGCTCATCAGATGAGGAACTGAAAGCACAACTGCAAGTTGTCAAAACTTTTTCAGCTGGTATAAGAATGTCATTTAGCCTTGATAAATGTGCAAAAGCAACCTTCAAAGCAGGAAAACTGCAGCACCAAGAAAACATCATTTTGGGAAAAGAAAGTGATATAAAAGAACTTGAACAAGAGGGAGTAATATTTGGGATATGATGAAGGATCAACAATAAAATGTGAACAAATGTGAATAAAACTTAGTGAGGAAGACTTAAATTAGTCCTGAAAACAGTGTTGACATCTAGGAACAAAATTCAAGCTATAAACCAATTTACTCTTCCTGTCCTAACTTACACATTTGGAGTGATGGACTGGCCCCAAAATGTGTTGGATAAATTAGACAGGAAAACAAGGATGCTTCATGCTCACCAAATGATTTATAAAAATCAGTGCATACCAAGATTATATATTCCCCATTCCGAAGGAGGGATGGGCCTCCTTGAAACTGATTATATGTATAGATCTGCAGTCGTGGGACTGCACACATCTGCTGACCTCAAAAGATCCAAACATAGTGACAGTGTTGAATCATGAGGAGAATAAATCTAAGATGACTTCTCTGTTTAGTCTAGCAGAAGTATATCACCCTCAAACTGGAATGGAAATCAAACCAGAAGTAGGAAAAAATCAGGCAGCAACTAAATGTGCCAAAAAAAAAGAAGAGAAAGAATATAAGGTGAAGGACCAGATAAGAAGGCAAGAGATGTGGAAAATGCATATAGATATAGTTACAAGTATAGAAAACTTCTGGAGGAACCTCATGTTGACCAAGATCGAATACAGAAATGGTTAAGGAGAGGCAAATTCAAATCAAGAGTTGAAAGGTTAATATTGGCGTCCCAAGATAATGGGCTTTGTAAACGGTGGTTTACAAAGTCCATTGAACATGTGGGAGAAAAAGACAAATCTAGGTTTTGTAAAACAGAATTGGAACAGTTGCACACCTCAGTGCTGGTTGTGACATACTAATAGCAGAAGGACTGTATACTGAAAGGCATAATAATGTGCCAAGACTGCTGCACTGGGGATTGTGCAAACATTATGGTATTGAAGTGGTTAAAACACACTGGAAACATGAGCCACAAAGCTTCATAGAAAATGACAGAAGTCTACATCACATGGGATTACCCATACTTCAAAAGACAGATGCTAAAAAAATGGATAGAGTGATCCATGAAAAGAAGACAAAAGTAGCATTGATCATTGAAATCGTCACACCCAGTGACTACAGTGTCTTCTATACAGATATACACATTTATAAAATATCAGGATTTACAGGCAGAAATGAGAGCTATGTGGAAGAAAGATACCCAGACAGATCCAATAGTAGTAGGAATAACGGGTCTTATAAAAAGGAATCTACAATCGTATTTAGATACGTTATCAATACATGTAACCACATATGAATTGCACGAGGAGTCATTACTGGACGATTGTTGGTACTGTGAAGAGCACTTCTACTCAAAGGCTGAAACAATACTAATTTCTTGAACTTAATCATACTTTGACTTAGGAATGGGGTCCATTCCCGTCATGATATTAGAAGCCCAAAAGACTTGGAGAAATGAAAAATGGCACAACTTGTTATTTCATCAGTATAATTATATCTGATGACATTTGTCATGTCATGTCACTCCCTTTGTTTCTATGACTGCAAGTGTCCATTCTTGTCAAGGCCAGTAGCAGTGCCTCAACTTCTATCTCTCCACTAGTGTTCCCACCTAATGATAACTCATCCTAAAATAAAAAATAAAAAATCTCCACTTAAGAATGTTTATTTCTGGACAAAAGCAAAGCATACAAGTGAAGCACACTTTCTTTGAAAAGACATTTTTGGGAATGGATTGAAAAATTCAGTTAGACAACGACTGAATTGACTCATTGCATTTTCCTTGACAGAAGTAAAAAAAAATACTAATCAAAGTAAATAAAATATGAGGTTGTGCTAAAATTTATATTTTACAAACTTTGGGCAACCTGTTTTTGCAATTAAAAAGAACATTTTGTTTAGAATCGCATATACGAGACATGTCAACAGAGCATTTTATGAAGAATTTAATATACTAGACATGTTGGCTTATTAAACACAAAAGTGAATAATCGCTGCAGAAAATACAGGGAGGCATTGTGATTATAGGTTTTAATTACATCTTCCTTTTTAAGTTTATTATTACAAACTTTGAATAACTTCCCTAGTCTTGCAAAAAGGAAAGGTGAGTATTACTGACTTGGGTTCAATGCGTCTTGTCACTAGCGGTTTAAAATTGCAAAACACTGTTGCATAGAAGAAGGGCTTAGTATATTCTTAGTTTAACATATGCAGGTGATACAACTTTGGTAATAAACACTAAGGTGCAAATGAATGAATTTGTATCTGGTTTAAGATTCAACAAGGAGAAAACCAAATGGTATGGGGATATTGCAAGATAGGACTTAAATATTTTATTAGGAATGAAATACATCTGCTGGGTATCATGTTTAGAGAAGGGGAGAGTATAGTTAAAGGATGGAAAGAGAAGTTAAGTAATACAAAAGAAATAATTTGTGGTGTGTATTTGAGGTTTCTTTAAAAATATTTTTGTTTAAATTGGTAATATTAAGTAAGCTTAAATTCTGTGGGCATGTTTATAATTTTCTTGAAGAATTAGAAAACATTATTTACATTTTTGGAGATTTGGGATAAAGCAAGAAATAACTGACAATGATAAAGAAAACTGTAAAATGGGACTGATAAATCCTATAGTTTATTTGGCTTCCTTACGTGTATGTATGTATGCATTCTGAAAACAGTCCAAAAGATTCATTGTTGAAAATTTTATTAGTTACAAAGAACACAGAATAATGGAAAGGAATAAAAAAAAGTTAGAAAAACTAATATGTACACGAAAAAGTTTTTTGCCCCATGAGTAAAAGAGTATGGGTTAGAAAGTATACTGCAAAGCCATGAGAAATTGAGTATTAGAATATTATGAAGTATGTTTTTATATATTCATGTGTAAACCTAAGTTAAGAAAAAACAGGGTAAAAAAATTCAGGAGTAAGGGGACTTTGTGAGAAGGCTTCTTTTTACTGAAACTTCCAATTATGTATCAAATGACATATAAGCAACTAGTAGAAAGATGGAATTTAGTCAAAGACAGGGGACGCAGGAGCCAATGAAGCATTTTTTGACTTTCTAGTTTCTAGCTGGATTTAGATGTTGAGCTCACTTGGAATTCTCAGTTTCTGATAAGAAACACTTATTTAATTGAAACGTTTCCTGAGCCATCTGTGATGCCCCTGCACTGGCCCAGTAATCATTCCTCACCACTAGCACCAGTGAGGGACATTCACATTGGGAGGGTGACAAGTACACACACATTAAAGTACAATTTCCCTTAAGAGCACACAGAGATCACAGTCTGGGGCTGGTTTCTTCCTCTCTCTCCAGATCCCCAATAAGACTCCCTAATGGCACAGATATAGAGTGAGTCCTTAGCCAGGGTTCCAAGCCAAGTCCTCCCAGCACTCTCTCTGTCCAACCAGTGCTTCATGTCTCTGCCCAAGTAGCTGACACACACACACACACACACACACACACACACACACACACACACACACACACACACACACTTTGAGATTTGATTTATACACAAACACACACACCTGGGAAAAGCTAGCACAGGTTTACTAGCTATGCCCCCTTCTGCCCAAACCTTAAAGTAGTTAGCACTGCCACCAACTAGCTCTTTTTCCGCTACTAAAAGGCCCTTACAAGGGTGACCAATCCTACTGTGTAATGTTACTACTACCCAAATGGCAAGTGTGACCAACAGCAAGGCTATTGGAGTGGTCTATATAGTGTCACCAAAGACATATGCAATTACACTAAGAGCTTAAATATCTCTAAACACACCAGCCACAATTAAAAGATTTAATAATAAATAATAAAAGAACAAGAAAATATTCAACAACTCAGCACAGTGACTACAGAGTTCAGAATCACAGGAAATATTTTAAAACAACATTGCAGGACAGTCTAAATAAATACAGAAAACATCTAAACTACTTTGCTATATTCCTATCTATAGCTAAAAAATACTCTGCCCTAAATAACGTACTTATAAAGCAAGGAAAATTTAGTGCTGATGATGAGTGGATGTTTCTAGATCCAAGACAAGATACAAAAAGTACAGTTTTGTACCTACCATAAATGTAGATGTTCGAAGATCCACATTGCTGCAGTCCTTACACTTGGGTATAGCGCTGTCCTCGGTCGGCCCGAAAGAAAAAATATGCGTCTGTCCGCTCATGGCGCGCCTGACATGGGACGCGCAAGGGGCAATAATTCTTCGTAGACATGTGAGGCGTCATATCCCTGCCATAGCTGCGGTTCAAAAGGGTGAGTGAGCAGAGTCAACAATTGCTTGAACAAAGTATGAGAAAATAAAGGTGGATCACAGCATAGTGAGCTGATTGCTTGCAGCATGGCATGATTAAGAAGAGAAGGACAAACCCTTGTCCAGTAACTCAGTCAGGTATTGAAGAGAGCCACACAAAAATTAGGCAGAAAAACTCAAAATCCTTTGCTGCACTCAAAAAAAAAATCTCTTCTTGTCTGCTGCATACACTCTTCTGTACTAGGTCTCCTTAGCTTCCGCAATCACATTCTAAACTTGAGGAAGTTGAGCCCTGCTATGTGCTAAACAGACAGGATATGCTATGCTGTGAAGATGAAGTAAAGCTTGACATTGAGTAACGCAACCCGTCCTTTGGGGGACACAGATGTGGAATCAAATCAGCAAAGACCCGCAGTGATGGGTTTTCTTTTAGAAGATTCTACCAAGTGGGTACCAATAATGCTGTCGGGAGCCAATTTGGAGCTAATAGGTCCATTCTTCAGTCTTACCTTTAGACCTTCCCTTTAGAAGAAGAGGAAGAGGGGGAAGAGGTGGGAAGAATGACTTTTTTCTTTTCTGAAAGAAAGAGCAGATCCTTTCCTGCTGCCCTGATGTATCCTTTTGTGTGCTCAAGCAGCTGGCAGGCAGAGAGGAAGTTTGAAGCGAACGAAGATCTGTATGTCTGGAGTTCCCATGATTTTGGACACACAATTAATCCATGATCAACTTGGAACACATCTGGGGATCCATTTTTTGTCTATATGTAAGCTTTCTCTGTCTACATAGTTGTACTCGTTTCGCTGATTGCCTGTAGATGTAGTTGTAAACTGAGGGCTGCTGTGGTGTGTTGCATTTCTTGTCTGCATAGAGGACAGAGTTGTTGTCTGTTGTTGATGTGCCACATGACAGTTGTGTTGTCTGTTAGAATCCTTGTAATGCCTGGAAGAAGCCTGCTCTTAGCTGTTTTTCTGAACTGGAAGATGTAGGTCTCCTTTAGGATGATTGATATGTATGTTGGCTGACATGGCTCCCACTTCCATTGAGATGAGCTCCCCATCTGATGTCTCCCCAAGCTTCTGTTCCGGCATTTCTTGTTAAGTACAAATTTTAAATGCTGTAGAAGCTCGCCCTTGCCTTTGAGCCAGAATCAGACCAAATCCAAATAAGGATAGATCTGTATTCCTTCCTCTCTGAAGAAAGCTATCACTGGAGCCAAAACTTGTGAACTGCAGTAGATAAGCCAAAGGCCAAAGGGCAAATGCAGAGAATTGATAGTGTGAATGAAGCGCTCGGCGCAGCACTTCAGATAGTCCTGGGTGATAGGAATATGCGGGTAAGCCAAAAGCTACCATCAAGATCCTTTGTTACCACCCAGTAAAGCTGTTGTAATGTCAGCATCTTGAATTTTGAAAATGTCAGGGTGTTGAGTGCACAGACTCACTCTCTGAGATAGTTCTTAAATTAATAATGCACATTACTGCTGGGTTAAGCTGGAATGGCATCACTTTTTGACACCTGCCTTCAGTTCCCAGGTTAACAGAAACTTAGAATTTATCAGATCATTTGTCAGAGGTACATATCTCTCAGAAGTTTGCCTAGAGCTGGAAGTTGTAAAAGAGTTAAACACTTTTACATTTGAAACCTAGTAATTATTTCTGTTTCAAGACAACAGGAAAACCTCCAACTCTAGTCACTGTTTCTGCCCTGAGCTGAAACAGAGATAACAGAATCATAAAACAATTTCCACTTATTTTCTTGAGGTTTTGCAAGTTAACTCTGTATGTTCTAGCTTCTACCATGAAAACACACATTTTCACAGGCACATGGTCCATACACATTTCTGTTCTTTTACAGCAGGGTACACTGTGGTTACATTCTTGAAGCTCAGTACATAACATACAGTTCAACACACACTTCGGCACCAGTAGTTTAATATACACACAGCATATAGTTCTCTTACATTTGTAAGACAAGCCTATGGATCATACTAATATTCACAAATGACATATGATTATTTACAAAATTCCAGACAGCCGGGCTGGCAGTGTCACATTTTTTATCTTCTTCTTCTTTCGGCTGTTCCCGTTAGGGGTCACCACAGCGGATCATCTGTTTCCATTTCTTCCTGTCTTCTGCATCTTGCTCTGTCACACCAACCACCTGCATGTCCTCTCTCACCACATCCATAAACTTTGGCTTAGGCCTTCCTCGTTTCCTGTTACCTGGTAGCTTCATCCTTAGCATCTTTTTCCCAATATACTCAGCATCCCTCCTCAGTACATCCAAACCAACATAATCTTGCCTCTCTGGCTTTGTCTCCAAACCTTCCAACCTGGGCTGACCCTCTAATATACTTATTCCTAATCCTGTCCACCCTCGTCACACCCAGTGCAAATCTTAACATCTTTAACTCTGCCACATCCAGCTCAAACTCCTGCCTTTTTGTCAATGCCACTGTCTCCAACCCATATAAGATAGCTGGTCTCACTACTCTCTTGTAGACCTTCCCTTTCAATCTCACTGGTACTTGTCTGTCAAAAATCACTCCTGACATTCTTCTTCACCCACTCCATCCTGCCTGTACTATCTTCTTCACCTCTCTTCCACACTCACCATTACTCTGAAGTATTGATCCCAAGTATTTAAACTCCTCCACCTTCGCCACCCCTACTCCCTGCATCCTCACCATTCCTCTATCCTCCCTCTCATTCACACACATATATTCTGTCTTAGTCCTGCTGACCTTCATTCCTCTTCTCTCTAGAGTATATCTCCATCTCTCCAGGGTCTCCTCCACCTGTTCCCTACTCTCACTACAGATCACAATGTCATCTGCAAACATCATAGTCCAGGGGTATTCCTGTCTGATCTTGTCTGTCAACCTGTCCATCACCATTTCAAATAAGAAAGGGCTCAGATCTGATCCTTGATGTAATCCCACCTCCACATTAAACGCATCTGTCACTCCCACCGGAGACCTCACTGCTGTCACACTACCCTCGTACATATTCTGTACCACTCTTCTCTGACACACCTGACTTCCTCATACAATACCACAACTCCTCTCTAGGCGCCCTGTCATATGATTTCTCTAAGTCTACAAAAACACAATGCAACTCCTTCTGACCTTCTCTATATTTCTCCATCAACACACTCAGAGCAAACATCACGTCTGTAGTGCTCTTTCACGGCATGAAACCATACTGCTGATCACTAATCATCATGTCCCTTCTTAACCTAGCTTCTACTACCCTTTCCTATAGCTTCATGCTGTGACTGATCAATTTAATCCCTCTGTAGTTACTACAGCTCTGCACATCACCCTTATTCTTAAAAATAGGTACCAAAATCTTTTTCTCCATTTCTCAGGCATCCTCCCACTTTCCAAGATTTCATTAAACAATCTGGTTAGAAACTCCACTCTCATTTCACCTAAACACCTCCATGCTTCCACAGGTATGTCATCTGGATCAACAGCCTTTCCATTGTTCATCCTTTTCATAGCTATCCTTACTTCCTCCTTGCTAATCCATTGCACTTCATGATTCACTAACCTCACATCATCCAACCTTCTCTCCCCCTCATTCTCTTCATTCATCAACCCCTCAAAGTACTCTTTCCATCTGCTCCACATACTCTCTTCGCTTGTGTGTATGTTTCCCTCATTATCCTTTATCACATTTACCTGCTGCACATCTTTCCTAGCTTAGTCCCTCTGTCTAGCCAATTGGAACAGGTCCTTTTCTCCCTCCTTAGTGACCAACCTTTCATACAACTCTTCATATGCCTTATCCTTTAGCCTTCATCACCTCTCTCTTTGCCATGTACCTCATTTCCTTATACTCCTGTCTACTTTCTTCATCTCTCTGATAATCCCACTTCTTCTTTGCCAACCTCTTTCTCTGTATACTCTCCTGTACTTCCTCATTCCACTACCATGTATATAAATCATATTAATATTTTCAAGTGACATATAATTATTTACAAAATTCCAGCTAGCTGGGCTGGCAGCATTTTGGTTTGTCACACCAGCAATTCAGTGTTTTTTTGAAGAATTTATATCTAAAATGTTGGACCTCAGACTGTTGCTCTTCCACAAGCATTTATTCATTTCCTTTCATTCGAACAATGGTGTACAATCGCAAGACTACAAAACACAGGATGACATTTTCAAAATGAATTCAGGCCCAAGACAGGACATGACCTGCATTATACAACTGTAAAAAAAAAAGAAAAAAAAAGCACGAAGCATTAGTGCATTTACCCAAAAAATACTACTCAGTGTAACTTATGGGGGAAAAAAAAACGCTTGTTGTGTTTCATAGGACAGTTACTACCCCAAAAGTCCTTTGCAAAGCCAATGCTGAAATACCTGCATGTGTGCATATAGACACAGATATATCTGTATATTTATATATGTAAATACCTACATAAACATGTATATATATATATATATATATATATATATATATATATATATATATATATATATATATACACAAGTATAGTTCTTAAAAATCAAATGCAAAAAAATTCCCTGAAAAGGAAGACTTGAGACTATAATTTGAAGTGCTGTAGCAAGGAGAGACACAATTAGAAAACCAAGACTTTGGGAAACCCCTTGGGAATATATAATATAGCTTTTCTCAAATAATGTGAACCAGTGTAGAACATAAATTGCGGCTGTCAGGAAAATTCAGACGAAAAAAAAACATTAGTTTTATGAAATAAATGCTCATCACCCATATAGAGGAATATTCACAATACAGAACCTTAAAACAGCACAAGCTTCTTCTTCATTACAACAGTGAAATCAACCTTTTCTTCAGTAGCAGTCTCAGTAACACATACACAACTTTTATTGCTCATTAGCTGCTTTATACTACAGTTACTCCAAAGTGATTTTTTTTCTCTTGCTACAACTAAGCCATTGCTATATACTCCCTTATCTTCTGCCTGAATTCATAATACTAGACACAAATTAAGGCTACTTAAGAAGTCTATATTTTTCTGTCTTATGCCTGTCTGTTTCTATGGTGCTTATGCCTGTCTGTTTCTATGGTGCATGACAACATCTGGCCACACTGTATATAAAGAGAGTACAAGACTTTGGGCCAGAAAAGGTGTGTTACAGTTGATGGTCTGGTACGCCTGAAGGCTATGCAACACCAAAATTTTACACTTGACCGCAGTACCTATCTAATCCATGAGCAATCTGATCATCTCCTTCAGTCCACCTTTGAACTTATCAAGTAGAACAGTAGAAAAGCTGGCTTACTTGTACTTTAATTATTTTACAGTTCTGAAATGTTTCTAATCACTTTGAAAAAAACTACTCTGCTGGGATACAGAAAAACAGAATGAGGCTACAACTTAATGCTGCAGAAATGGTTTATTCTCCTAGAAATCTCCCACCGCTGTTGCTGTCATTCTGTGCTGTAATCACAAGTAATACAGTACTGCTAAAAATGTGTTCTGTATTTATTTTAAAGAAAGTAACAGGGGTAAGTAATGCACTACACATGAACTTATTTGGGGAAGTGAATATGAGATGTGAATAACAAGCTGTGAGGCCAATCATTCACAGCAGTACAAGAAATATAGCAAATGTCTTAATTCACCAACAAAACAATATTATGGTGCCTGGACAATGCATGTCAAGGACTAACAGGGGTTGGAGTGAGCTGTTAAAATTGAGCTTTGAGAATAGATCAACAACCAACCATATAAAATGGGTTTTAATCAAGCAGTAGCTCAAAATATTTTTTTTAAATGTAAAAGTATATTTCTCAAAGGGAAAAGCTACTTTTATTCAAAATGCCAAAGGCTCCCACAGCTGCAAATAATGCAACTTAGTAGGAATGTTTTTAAATATTTAACATTTAGCTTACAGCACTTCAAGGGCCTCAGAGCTACACAGTAAGCAAGACTTCCATAAATTAGTAGCCTAGCTTTTTTTTTCCTTTTCAGAAATTAAGAATTATAAATTGTCTAAATTATTACATTGTGATTAGTAAAATATGTTCCAGGAGTTTATTTTCCTCTGGAAAAAAATTGCTTTTGCATTAACTATCTGTTGCCATGGAGAAAGCTCTCACAAGGCAATTTAGCTTTTCAGCACTTAAATGATCCAAAAATGAGAGTGACCTGTCATGTCATATCATTGTTTGTTTCTCTCGGGTATTTGCTCGTGATCCTGCATTTCTTGTTAAATATCTTGTTAATTAATATCAGGCTGTCTGAAGATGCATACATCCTTGAATAAAAGTGAAGCAAGGACACAAGTAAATATCACAAAATGCAAAACCGTTAACAGAACAGTTGGTATTACCAAGACCGCTAACAGCATACTGATAATGGAGAGCAGTACCAGAAAACCCTGCAAAAAACAGACACTGACAATTTTAAGGCTGGTACATGATTATACAAAAACAAGCGACAACGGCAATTTTCACTGCAGCTGAATATTTTCACTTTCAAGTACTATTCTGCTTTCCTTTGTTTATTTACCAGCGGTGCTAGCAGTAGCCTTCAAATGGGCATAATTGACTATTTTTCTGCACTTAAATGGCTTGTGTGTTAGTTGTGCAGCAGCACGGCAAATGTGTTGAGCTGTGCCACTAAGCTTTTTTTTTTTTTAAGGCAGAATCCCAGAATGTAGTCCACAGTGCTGACCCTCCTATACTTGCATGCATCCCATGTACAGTAAACAGACAAGGGAAGCCTCTCCCTTCTCTTACTTGGCCTGTGCAATCAGGAAAATGACTGCCAGTTGCACAGAGACTATAACCAAATATCAGCAATTAAAGTTTAATGTTTTAAATTATTCTGAGATGACAGCCTACCCTGAAATTCACAAAAATGCATTATTTACCAAAAGTGAAAACTTCTTGGACATTTACTTGTCTGTTAAAAGAAAATAAGACACATACAGAACATGAGCCCTAAACCCTAGTTTTCACAGTTACACACAGCATAGTGAGAGGATTATTGCTGCTATTTAGTACAGCACATTCTCCTAAGGAGTGGATTCTGCTTTAGGTATTTCTGGAATATGACCATAGCTGGCCTTAGGCATAGGCCAAATAGGCAGCTGCCTAGGGCACCATTCTAGCAGGGGCACTTTTCCAGTAATCTTGATGGTGTAGGTATGCCAGGATGGGGGCACCAAGTGGTGTGTGTGTGGGGGGGGGTGCTGTGGAGCCCTTTTGCCTAGGGCACCAGATGAACAAAGACCAGTCCTGAATATGACTGCACTGTAGAAGGTGGGGCATGGATGGCTGGATTTTAAAATAATTCATACACGGATTACAAATGCTGCAATGCACTGAAACAGTTCTGGGAATTTAAGGAGTTTTGTTGGATTTATCGGTTGACTGAATGAATCCATTTGTTGACTGGAGTAGTGTCCAATTGGGCTTAGAGCTCATTTTCAGCAGATGCCTGGAAGAAATGCTCCACAACCATGTAAATCAAAACAGCACACTGACACAAAATGATATCAAGAAAATGCAAAAGAAAAATAGTCTACCATAATAAATGTGATGACAGTATTTACAACAGATAAAGAATGCCGCATACAGAGAATACATATATGTGATATTCACAAGTTTAAACAAGCCATCAAAAACAGTTTAAATAGAACATTTAGAAGGGAAAGACAGAAATAATGGAAGAGTAAGGATAGACGGAGACTATACTGGAGAACAGGTGGTTGAAGGAGGAGAAAGAGTTGAATTGGTTAAGTTATGAATAAAGAAAAAGTAATATTGAACTACATAACATAAGGTGAAAGCATAAGACATAGTAGAGGATTGTACAAGAAAAGATGTAGAGGTGTTTAATATGTTTGCCTACTCAGTTCAGCATCTGTCCTGAGCACAAAATGTTTTGGAATCAAAGGGTATTCTTTTTGAACAACTTCTCTGCATATACAATTCACTTTCCAATAAACTAACTAATCCATTATATACCTACACTTGATATTTCGGGAATACTAATCCTAAAACATATTGGTTCCATGTTTGTTCTAGCTTTCAGGATACACAGATATGCATAAGCTCAGACTCCTTGTTTGTTGCATGTAGAAAATGATATATTACATATGATCCATCAAGCAGAACATTAGATAGTGTTTCTGATTAATTACTTTAAAATCTAGATGATGTTTGTATCAGCAAGCTGTAGTAATCATATGAAAAATCAAATCTGAAAGTTTTTTTTTGCAGAATGAATGGCTAGATGATGATTTTTCAGGGTAGTTCTTTCTGGAGTACTCAAAATATGTTTCCTCAGCTTAACAATTGTTTTCCCAGCTGATCAAAACACTGCTAATAAAGTTAAAACATTAAAAGTTTGTGCGCACACACCTCTGATAACTTTATGGCTGCATATGAATATAGTTCTCTGCTGTTAAAAAATATGCATGCTCTATATCTTAAGCAAAGTGTATATGATTAACATTTTTTATTGGTTTACTATTATAATTTGGAAACGCACTCGGTTGAGATATCATGTCATCGAAAACTAATGGCAAAAATGAAACTGTTTTTTTCAGTCTCAATCTCAAACCATGTTAAATTCGAGTGTTCAGTATTCATCATTTTGAAAATGTGCTTGTTGAACTGCATGTGGGCCATCCGGACTTTGATATTCAAGCTTCGGTACAGTAGGTTTCAATGTTCTGAACCTTTGAATCTTTAAATATTTGATGTTACGCTACTTGACTGAGTGTGTTTCTGGACTATGATAATAAACCTTTTTGATTACATGCTGTAGCTCTTAATTATGTTAGGAAGTGTATGTTCTCATCCAAGCTATTAACAAAATACTTATTTTTGTTTAATCTCAGATAAGGTTTCATCATATACACACACACACACACACACACACACACACACACACACACACACACACACACAATATATCAATAGTTTTTTGTTAAGCATACTCCAGCTATACTCTGTGGCATATCGTCTACTTAGAGGCGATCTCTGCTTAACATACTAGGCCATGTCAAACCTTGAGCTGTTGGATATGCTCCACTTAAAGAAATCCCAATCCCTCAGAGGCACACGCTCCAGGGATCTAAACTTTGTCATCACAATGAACAAAACATGCTGGAGGGATAGGTTCCTGACCCAGAGACTCCCCATACTCTGGAATAGACTGCCCATACATGTCAAGCAGAGCGTCTCATTGGTCCTCTTCAAAAGGAACCCTGACGACTGGATTGGCGATAGGAAATTCACCTCGGGGATCACGTCAGTCGCCCTGCTAGACAGAGGTCCAGGGAAGTAAATATTGTGGGAAGAAATATCCAGGGAATTGTTATGGCTAGGCTTGTCACTGAAAAGTTCAGCTAATTCCTAGGGTAGTAGCATGGATATTGCAAGTTTCCTCAGTTAAAAGATCATTACTGCAAACTTCCAGCATAAATTTAGTTACATGTCCAATTACCTAGGTTAGTTTTGAAGATGCCTAAGGATTTGTGCTCTTTCATGTATAAATGGAGTCTATTCCAAAATTGTGATGTATTAGGTCATGATCTGATTACAGCTGCAGCTGATGCTAAGTCTGCAACAGAGGTTAAGGGCTTCAGAACTAGTATTTGTAAGACTGTTGTTTTTATGAAGGTGGAGGGGGTTGAAAAGGGAAGCATGTTTAATTGCAAAGTAAGTTAATCAGAGGTCTCCCAACAGCAGTCTGAAAGATAAAGAGTACAGATAAATGGTTTTTAATGTATTTGGGTAGCTTAGGTTGACTAATCCAGTGATCTTTTTGGTTAAGAATCTTTGTGTTTTTTTTTGTTTGTTTTTTTTTAAATTGAGCAAGATGCTTAGACAAGAACATCCCAAAGGAAGCATAACATTTGAAGATGGTTCTGAACAAGGAAGAAAATATCAAGATCTCCCTGAACTGAATGAGATACTCTGACAAATGATCTGTATATGGCAGAAGTTTTTTTTCACCAAGACAGAAACCTGGAGGTCAGAAAAGAGCTTGTTCCCTCGGTTATATCGCTTTAAAACTGCATCTGACTTAGGAGAGAGGGACTACCAGAGACACGACAAGAGAAGAGAGTGGTGGCTTTGCCAGACTATTACATTTTTGGCATTCAGGATGGGCCCATGACTGACACACCAAGCAATTATCTGATCCAGTCCATCCAGGAGAAGTCAGAAGGGGATTTGACAGCTGCTTTCAACTGGCAGTTGTCTGCAAATATAGTGGGACAAAGTCCTTCAATGTTAGATTTCACTTCAGAGAGTTGATGCCCAAGAGGAGGGGACACAAGAAAGAGCCTAATGGAAGACGACTAGTCACATTCTTTACAGTAGAACAGGTATCCACTATGTTCACAGTGCGAGTTCTATCAGTAAGTGAGTTTGATATCCAGCAGGTAACACAAGGATTAATGCTGAGCTAGAAGCACATACAGTATCCATTAAGCCTGCAAGGGAGATGGTGTCAAAGGCCTTAGCCAGGTCAAGGTAAGCAGCTAGACCCATGTCTACAGCTTCAGTGATTTTGCCAAAGAAATCAACCAGGTTGAGTAGACAAGGCCTGCCTTTTACAAATCCAGACTTGTTAGCACGTGAAGATCATCTGTGTCATTATTTATTAGTTCAACAAATATACATTCCTTAACCTTGCACAGAGTACTAGTAAAACTACCAGTTCTGTCAGGAGAGGTTAGTTCTAGGGCGTCCCTTGTATAGTGGCACATCTATGACTATTGGGTATTCCCTGTGCCTTTGGGACATAATTTGTGGAAAGACGTGCTTAACACTTACTAGCAGGCAACCAGGAGTGTTATTTGGACTCAGGGATGAAGTGTTTTCAGTTTTGTAGAAGGATGACGGAGCTTAACCAAGAAGGTATTAATATTGGAGATTTTGCAAGAATGGGACCAACTGCTAAGGACAAAATCAAGAAGGTAGACACCCCTGGTTGATAGGGGGACGATTTAGTCTAGGGAGTTTGTACTAATAAAATCAAGAAATTCTGGGTAAATTTGTTGTGAGTTTTATAGGTTTGTCAGTTGATAGATGGGCAGTTGAACCCTCCCCCTTATATTCTAGTAAAGAAAGAGCCTTTTCAAACTGGCTTAGATGATCTGCATGTCTCAATGAGGACACAGAAGGGATCCTTTAGTTACAGTTATGTGGTAGGTGACTTTATTAAGCATCACTAGTAGAATTCCAAGACGTTCCAGGCTGGTATAATATATATTTTTTGTGAAATGATGGTCTGCCTAGCAATATGAATATGTCCTAGCTCTGTGAGTATCTAAATGCATTGTAGGCACCATTCCCATGTATACAGGGAGCACTATGGCTCTGATGCAACTACATTTCAGTAACTACACAAAGGTGGATATTTAAGGGTAAGGAATACCTCAAGTGTAGATATTTTTGTAGTTTAATCTTTAAACAAGAAGAGCAGCTACCTTAATTAACTCCAAATTAAAATTTGCTAAGTGGGTATGTTCAAGAACTGAACTTTGTCTAAAAAAGGCACTATAGGGAAACAAAGTTTTTTCATTCTGTGTTCGAGTAATAACAAGACAGGTGTGTCCATACCCAGAAAAAAACAGGAATACAGGCTGACCAGCTGCTCCACACTGGGTCAACCTGGAATGAGCCCAGTTAGCCGATTACTGTAATCAATTATTTTGCCTTTAAATTAACCATCATTCTGAGTAAGGGTAGCATGCTGCTAAAAACAGTGCATATCTTCTTTAGAGACATAATGCAGATAGCTCAGTCATGTCTGTCTACATCTGGTACAGGATAGCCTACCTAAGGCTGCTCAACTCCATATGAACAACTATAAGGTTGAGATCGCATCTGGGACAGTGAAAGGTCCAGAGAGGCCTTTGTAGCATCTCAGTCATAGTACTAGGGATACAGTTTACTGTTATCTCCTCTGAAGAGTGCAGCGTCACTGGTCTGATTACAGAACATCAGTAACAAGAATTTTCCTACTACATGTAGTAGGACTATGTGACCTCAGACGAAAGAGCTTGTAGTCATAGTGATTTACAGTAAAGGTTATGTGAAAGTGCAGATGTGGACAAAGGCAGAGGAATGTACCAAGGGTGTTTGGGAGGCTTAGGCATGGAATGTTTTACAATCTTAGCGTATAATGCTGTATAATGATCGTGGTTGGAGTGGAAAGATGAGCCTCTAGCCTAGGTAAGAAGGTGCATCTCTCATGGTGGGGTGGGGGAGCGCTTTAGTTAGACAGCTAGCTTATTGCTTTACTCAAGCTGTTGAGCGCAGTAAGAAGGACTTTCCTATTATTTGCAGACCTAAGTGGCAAGAGCTTGCGAGTCGCATTAAATCACAATAGATGCTTGTAAAGATGCAGTTGTGGATGAAAATAAAGGGATGCTTTCAGGTGTCTTGAGGATTGCTAAGTGTGTGCTGGTGAGGCTTAAGCAGGAATTGTTTTAATCACCTCAGCATTTATTGGTTTGATGAAGTGCTGCTGTTAGCTGATCAAGTGGAAGGATTAGCTTTCACTCTACGAAAGTAATTGCATCTCTCACAGGTGCAGTTAGTCCTAACAGTAAGGGACTATCAGTAAATATGAGACAGTTGTTATTTGGCCTACATAAATTTGGTCTTAACAGACTCTCAACAAACAAGTATAAACAGCCTGGGGCTCCACGATGACAAAAGTTTCACTTAAGTGCAGTAAATAGAAAACCGTGTGCTGTGGACAGTAATTTGGAAAGTTTACCAGTCGAAAGAGAAATGACTGCAAGGTGAGAGGAAGGATTCTTATATTAGAACCTTTGAACCTCATGCACCTTGCAAAACCTGTAAGTTTTCTTAGGAACAGGAAGGTGGGACTCATAAGCCTGGGAAGCAGCAGAATAAAGTGTCCAGAAGGGTTTCCAGCAGAGAAGGGACTTCAGAAGGCCTAAGAGAATCCATCTGTAAATAGGTATAATACTTCTGACCCTAACACATGCAGGAGTGGCATTAACTTACATTTAATAAAGTATGAGGAGCAGGTCAACATACATTTCAGAAGTCTGAGCAGTTGAAATTTCAACTGAGGTACGGGCTTCTTGCTGTCCTAGAGCTCCGCAGCAGCATAGTACCACACATGCCTGTTGAAAGCAGAGTCCTTTACTGCTACATGAATGCAGATTAGGTTACTGATAGTTATTTATCATAAAACATTAAGCAGTGCCTGCAGTCTGGGAGTGGGATGAGAACAGCAAGGACTTGGATATTTAAAGCAACTTCTAAGAATTAGCACAATTAAGTGGAATGCGTTCACAGAGGAGTAGGAGTAGCTAGGCCATTTAGAGCCCAGATAGAGAGCATTATTTCCCCCCTCCCTGACCTGAAAAGCAAAAAAAATTAAACTTTGTCGTAATGTGAGTCCCTCCCAAATTGGAAGTCACTACATGAAAGACATTTTTTTTCATTTCTTTTGCTTTACGTGACAAACATTTGTATTTCAGACTTCATATCCTATTTCCAGAGAATGCAAATTAGTGCAAAGCACATTACTCTACTTTCTAACAGCAATATTTTAAATGTTGTGCCTGATCTGATCCCCCACCAACAACTTGAAGTTGTCAATAAATAATGATAGGCGTTTGGGTTTCAGACATCAGGCTTCATCTTTCAGAAAATGCATAGTAGTGCAAAATGCAATTATTCTAGCAACTTTCTCTGTACATAACAGCAACCGATATTTTAAACTTTTCTCCTAATTTGATCTCTCCCTACTTGGAAGTCGTTACTTGACAGACCTTTCAGTTTCAGACTTCAAATCCTGGCTTCAGAGAATGCATAGTAGTGAAAAACACTTTATTTTAGTAACTACCATCATTTTTGAAAAAGTGCAATATTTTAAACATTATCCTTGATCCCCCCACCTCCCACCAACTTCAAGTCATCAAATAATGAAAGAGACATTTGGGTTTCAGACTTCGTCTTTCAGAAAGTGCATAGTGGTGAAAGCAAAATATATCATTCCACCAGTTTTCTAAGTTTATATTAGCAGGAAGCCATGTTTTTGCACTTTGTTCCAGATGTGATCTTCCCTATAGCTTGAATTCAGTAAATAACTACAAATTACTACCATACCTCTCAACTTCTTAGTGGAAGAAATATGGACAAAGCCTGACAAAATGGGGGGACAAAGGCCCAAAAATAGGGAAATATTTTAAATATTGCTCCTCTAAACTTATAAAGTTGATAGAGTGACATGATTTGCTCTAACATACATTTTCTGAAGGATTTGAAGTCTGAAACTCACATATGTCATTATTTAGTGACTTCAATCCTCAGATCATTCCAGTGATTTGCCATAAAACCACAAATTTTATGAAAAACAGGCCAAAAATCTGGACATTCTGTGAAACTCTGTACAGTTGAGAGGTATTACTGCTACCCTACTAGCGACTTTGCTAGCTACTGCTCAAATAATATGGTTTGCAATTTGAACAGCATTAGTAGTATGGTGCTGTACTAGACAAGTGCTGCAATTATAACTAACAAAATATATTATTAGCAGCAGTAGCCAGCAAAGAAGCAAGCAAGTACAGCAACTTTCTCAAACAAACAAAAAACACTATGTAGCATAGCAATTAAATACAATTACTATAATAATAATTGCCAACTGTAGCCTACCTATCTGACCTGCTACCCCCCCCTCCCATCCAATGCCCATTCTCCAGTGATCAGTCCACCTGTGTTAACTTACTTGGCTAGCACCAGGTGCATTTGCTATTTAAAAGTAAAGTGACTGACTTTTTTTTTCCTCCAGACACAGGCAGCCAGGTGCACAAATAGATGGCTCTCACTCTCTAGACCTGGTATACTGGCCCAGTCAGTGAAAAAAACAATTAAAATTTAAAGTCAAGAAATAAAAACCAATAGTCAGATTCTGAATCTGATATTAATACTAAGAGTCAGTACAGTCAAGATTCCATACAAATTAGCTTTATTTTGCTGATCTTGTCTCTTCTCCTTGAAGAGACAGCAGAATAAAGCAGGTACTGTTTTTCTATGGGCCTCAAACATAAAGCCCAGTGCTACTGTCTCCTGTACCCACATCCTCCACCCAGCCACCCAATCAGAAGCATTTGGGATGTTGCCTGATGCTCATCACTTTTGTAAAACACAGGGATGAGCAGACACCCACATATGGCATATCTAAAGGGGACTGGGAACAGCCAGGAAAGTACAGCAGTAACTCTATACAAATGGAAAGTGTAAAAGTAAAATAAAAAAGTAAATTATACATATATTTTTTGCATTTATTTCTGTGATATGCACCCTCTCAAAGCTTGCACCAGGGGCAGTTGCCCCTTCACCCTGCCCTTGCTATGCTGCTGTGTGTTCTTATGGTATATATTTTGGTAAGCTTGTCAAAAAACAGAAATTAATATGAACTTGTCATATACTTAGGTGCGGTAAGGTTTGACCTTTCACATCCAAGATGGCACTGCTATAAAGAACTGGGTGGTTACAATGCAGTTGACACTCATTGACTCTTACACTAACTTGATTAAACACTCAGCTCCAATAATTTGTCCTTCCACCTATACTTGCTTTGGATCGAAGTGATGAAAGCTCAGGTTCTGAGCCCCATTTGTTTGGGGGGGGGGATTATACAAACGCCACTAGCTTAATTCCTTTAGCAGACTTTATTCCAGGCTTGTCTAATACTGTACCAGGTTTAACAAGAGAATCACAATCACTGTCAAGGAAGCTGGGGTTGGATATATGGGAATTTGTACCAACACCCAGTGATTGTAGAGGCCCTGAGGGAGTAGTCAAAGGAAAGTACAGTTGTGTAAAATCTTACCATAACAGTAGATGTCCTTACCTTCACCGCTGCAGTATTCATCACGCATGGGATTCCCTGCCATGGAAGCCTGACATCCAGCCAGTCTACCAAAGCCTACCACTGCCTTAAGGTACATTGTCAAATAAATACATAGCGTAGGGCATAAAGGTGATTTTCAAGTGTTCCATCCTCAGAACTGATTGCCCCAGTAGGAACACGAGTCCAAGAAAAACTAAACAGAACCTGCACATCCAGGAAAGAAAAAGACTAGGGTGATGGAGGGAGGGAGTGAATACTGCAGCGGTGAAAGCAAGGACATCTACTGCTGCAAGCCTTTCAGATAGCTCTTCCTCACGGGGCAAGTGCAATTCAAACAGACAGTATGTCAGTAGTTTGGTACATCAACAAGTAGGGAGGAACCAAGTCTTACCCACTTTGTCAAGAAGCCCTCAGAGTGTGGCAATCTCTTCCAACCACCTTCTAATAGCAGCGCACATTCAGGGGACTTCCAAATGTGACTGCAGACAAGCTGAGCAGCTGTATCCTTCAGCCTCAAGAGTGGGTTCTCAATCCAGAAGTGGTAAAATGATCTTCCATCAATAATATTGATCTTGCTGCGATCTGCTTTCCTCACCCCCTAAACAACAAGTGCAGCAATTATTTTGCCCTGACTCCCCCTCCAGAAAGTCATTCAGAGACACTGTCCTCCACAATTGACCCCCCCCCCCAGTCTCCTGTATGCCTCTCCCCTGACACCTCTAATTCCAAAATTCTTACAGAAAGCACTCAGGTTGAAAAGCACAGGAATCCTCATTGCACCCTTTTGGCCTCAGCAGATTTGGTTGCCCTTCCTTTGGCCGTATCTGACTTGACAACCCAGGATTCTGGACCCGGTTCAAGAACATCCGTCCCATCCAGACAACATGTTCACCCAAACATTTTGAAACTCAAGCTGACGGCATGGTTCCTCCAATTCTATTAGTAGCCAGATGTGCTAATATTTCCTCCCAGTACGCCACATCCTCTTGTCGGCTCATAAACCTTCCACTCATAAACTGTACTCTAGCAAATGGAAGAGATTTACCATTTGGGCCCATGAAAAACATATTAATCCCTTTACTGCTTCCATAGAGCATGTTTTAGATTTTTTAGCCTCTCTCTTTTCCATGCTGGAGCTTCCCCTTCCACCAACAGCTTACAATTAGCTGCAATTTCCAATTTCCACGATGGCTTGGAAGAATATTCTTGCCTCTCATAGACTATGTAAATCATTCCTAAGAGGCACGCTTTTGCTGAAACCTGCTTTCAAAGATCCGACATCTCCTTGGGATCTGAATTTAGTGTTACAGTCCATAATACATTCTCCCTTTGAGCCCTCTGTGGAATATGAACTGCAGTTTTCTGTCTTGAAAGACACAGTTTTTGATAGCTATAACCTCTGCCAGAAGGATTTCAGAGATTCAGACCTTGTCATCTGAACCTCTTTATCTGATTTTCCACGCAAACAAACCCCTCCTTTCTATCTAAGGTAGTCTCAGAGTCTAACATCAATCAAATGATTAATTTACTGTCTTTTCTTTCCAAACGTTTCCAACAAAGGTGAATACTTTTTGCATTTACTAGACATTCATAGACAATTACGTTTCCATCTTCACAGAACAAGAGACATTTGAAAATCAAATCAGCTATTTGTTTCCTTTTCCAGAGTAAAGTTGGGTAAGCCAGTCAGCAAGGTGACTGACTAAATGGCTGAAAGACTGCATTTCATTTATTTATGATAAAAACAAATTAACCTTGCTCTGAGGGAATTGTGAGAAAGGCATTGTGGGTAGAGGCGAAACTCGAGAGGTTTTGGCTGGCGTGAGCTGTAATATTGGCCGAGTCAGTTCCGATATCAGAACCGGACCAATCTGTCAAGGATAAATGAAGATATATAACACAGATGGAACATTATGGTAAGTACATAACTTCTTTTTTAAGCTTGTGTAAGGCTTTCCCATTGTCCTGAAGAGATTTAAACAAACCGGCAGCTGCTTCCCTAAACAAAAGTTTATTATCATGAGGAGCATCCATCAACTTATCCTTAATATCATCGGGTAAAGGTTGAAGCCTAAGCCAAGAATACCTTCTCATTACTGAACCAAAAGCAGCTGAAGATTCCGGTCTTACCTTTTTAACCTTCTTCTTTTCCCTGATGGCTGAACCTTGGGGGTGGGAAGTTCCTTCCATTTGTATCTTTAGCAAGGAGCTTAAGATGCTGGTTGTTAAGACAGAATGAAAGAGAAAAAGCCTACTATGAATGGTTTTCAAGATGAACCCCTGACAAATCAAACAAGGTGTACAGTATGGCTGTGAGAAGCTCCTAAGCAAAAAGGCCACTTATCATGGTGGTCTTTATGGGGAATCTGTCTCTCACACTGGCATTTACCATTCCTGGATGACATTAACCCCAAATAGCACAAAAACTTCAAGAAAAAGAACAAAACCCCAGCTGGGTACTTTACTGCAACAATGAGGACTTCAACAAACAGGAAAAATCACTGGAATACAAAAATTCAGTAAAAATGGCAGAAAATGGATGTAGGCAAACAGACCAATGGTTAGAAAGAGCATTCGGACTAGTGGCAAAGAAGTTCTGAGGACGGTACGCCTGAGCGTCACACCTTTATGCCTTACACTACCGAGGAGCATTTAGGTGATATTCAACATACCTCAAAGCAATGGTAGGCTTTGGTAGACATGTTGTGCTTCCATGGAGGGTTGGGAGGGTGGCCTAATGGTTGAAGTGTTTGCCTTACAAACACAAGGTGCAGGGTTTAAGTCTCACAAGGGATAATTGGCTAGGCTTAAAATGGCTCCAAGGGCAGTTAGCTTAGTACTAACCTATGAACCTATGAATCCCATACATGATGAATACTGCAGCGGTGAATGTAAGGACATCTATTTTTTTCCTTCTTATTACTTCAAATCCCTGTATACCCAGCATCACTGGTTGTCAATTCCCAGCAGTAATCTGATATTCCCACAGGTTCCTTTACAATCAACAAAAAACAGGGGTGCTTTACCTTACAAATTTTGTTTACCATTTGATGCAGGATTAAATTTAGCAATGCTAATTTGTCTTTTATTTTAACAGGTTCATCTACACTGCAGTCATTAAAGTCCAGACAAGTGAGAACAGCAGCCAAAATGCAAGAGCTCTCTTTAGATTTGGAGACTGTCCAAGGTCAGTAGGGTGCTTCAACCAACAAGGGAAGAGCAGCAGGCACCAGTGAAGCTGACCATCCTTCCAGTGTAGACCCACCTAAAAAGCCCAGATGCTGAACACAGAAAGATGGTACTGATACCTTGAATTTTAAAGAAAACTTTAAACAAAGTTTGTCCCACAGGATGAAGGTAGTGAGAGCATAGATGCAGGGTGTCAGTTCTAACCACAGAGCAGTCAGCAGAAAAATAATTAGAAGAGTTTCTAGAATCTCTTCCTCGGGAAGGCAGGGCTAAAATGTTTGACCTTTTTTTAAGAGAAAGGTTTTGGGTCCAATCACCACAGTGTTAGCTTTAATACCTCCAGTTTAGGTCAGTTGGATACCACTTCTTCCTTCAATAGTGCAGGACAATCAAAAGAAGGGGCTACCACAACTTTTCAGAAAGTTGAATCTCAACAATACAAACCTAGGATGGCTCTGTTCCTAGCTCCCATGTCTACACCCACAGCACCTGTGCATCAGGATCCACAGATGGCATTTCTCCAGGATCTCATATTACAGCCTATGTCCCCCTCCCAACATCTGAGATAAGATTATTAAGGGAGATTATTGTGAAGGTTTTGATTTGGTGGATGCTGAAGGCATTCACAGGTTATTGAAGGTGGAATGCACTGTCTCAAATGATTTGGTGGATGCCTTGGCTGTTCTGGGGAAGAAAGCTTCCTCTTAATCCATCTCTAAGACCTGGGATAACTGAGTCACTGGATTCATGGTATATATGGCCATATTGATATAGAAACACATGAGTCAGAATCTCTTCTCGTTTGGCATATTTTTTAAGAATTATGGAAGCACACCACATTTGAGGTGGGTGGGCCTGGGCCTGGTATGACTATCTCTTTAAGAAACTTACAGCACTGGACAAGACCTTAAGTTGGGATCAATGATGCTGTGACACTTAACAGAGTGTCATGTAAGATAAACTTTGACCTTCTACTTTCTCCATGTCTATGTATGCCCTCAGCAGGACCAAGTTCTCTTGGGCTTTTAACAATGGCAAGTGCTCATGACCATCCTATTGATTTGCACACAGTTGTTCATGCTGCAGCAAGAACCACTCAGCAACTAGATGCTGGACCATGAGTAGTCAACAACCGTTTGCCAATAATCAAACTTCAGCTGAGAAGCCTTATTCAGTTACAATGCAGTTAAATGTAAAGGCTCCTTTCAGGGTCCAAGAGAGAATACTTCCTTTCAGGGGCCACCATGACCTTAGAGTCGCTTTCCCAGGTGAATGTTCAGAAGTTAGAGGAAGAATTACAGAATTACCTCAACAGGAGTTCAGTATTATTTAGAATTCAACTTTTAAGTCAAGTTTTTCCATTGGGTCATTAGTCATGGCCAATGCAAAGCTGGTTAAGAATTTAAGTTCTGTGAAGGGCAGAGATGGTAGAAGTTTACAAACTTATTAATACCAAGTTCCAGGGAGGCAGGTTGGCAAGCCTCTCTGCCCATTGGACATGGGATTCCTTTAAGGCCTGTCCTTTCTGGCAAGCTCCTAAGAAAAATAAGGGTAGGTTCCATCTCATCCACCAACTGTCCCACCCAGCAGGAAAATCAGTTAATGACTTTAGAACAAATCAAAGTTTGTTATGCCATTCTAGACCAAGTAGCTCATGTAACTAACTAAGGGTTCCTCTAGGCCTTGGCTTGGTAAACTTGATATTCAATCATCTTGTAGGATTTTTCCCATCAAGAAGCACAACTGGCCTCTTTTAGGTTTCTCCTTTGATGGAAACTGTACTTCCACAAAGCCATGCCCATGGATTGCTCTGCAACGTCTAGTGCTGTCCTTGAAACCTTCAGCACTGTGTTATGCTGGTGATGGCAATGTAGAGCCCTCAAACAAGTTTGCACTCACCACTTGGATGACTACATCAAACTGGGTGAAGTGGAAGGAGAAGCCAGAGAGGGGATGTGCATTTTCATTATTCTGTGCCATGACTTGGGTGCTCCTTTAGCCTTGGACAAAAATTGAGGATCCTTGTCAAATCCTTACCTTTTCAGGTAAAGAAACTGATGTCCCTGCTTCAGCTTTCAGGTTACCCCAAGACAAATTACACTTCTTTTGTTCTACAACTGAAGGGATTTTGGTAGTGAAAAATGTCAATACCATTGGGGTGATATAATTATATGGCCTCCTTAATTTTGCTGCTGAGCAATTTCCCCATTCAGGACCCTTTTGAGACCAGTGTCAAATATGTTTAAAGGTGGGAAAAGCAACCATCATTGCGTACAGATCCTCACCAGAATAAAGAAAGACCTTTGGTTATGGTAGACTTTTTGGGTAATTTCAATAGTGTAGCCCTTTTGCAGAACCCTTGGACTTTTTCAGAGGCTCTTTTAATGTTTACTGATGCAGCTCCTGTTTTAGGTATGGGTAGGTATTTTTAAGGTCAACTGTTTTCAGCACATAGCCTTCATCATGGTAATAAAAGACACCATGAGACATGGCCTTCTTGAAGATTTTATCTATTTGGCATTGCAACCTTTATTTGAAGAGATTATCTTGCTAATCACAATGTCAGTTTCTATTATAACAATCAGGCACTACTGAAGAGGTTTTGCTGCTCTGAGTGGGTCCATTCAGTTTTAAGATTGTTGGTTTTACTGAGTTTGCAGATTAAGTTAACTTTTACAGCTAAACACATCCCAGGAAAAGTCAATGGTACCACTGGTAATCTGCCCTGGTTTCCGTATTTCATATTTCAAAATTTTGTGCTGGAAGCACAGCAGTTTCGAATACCTGTGCCTCCAGAAGTTTGGTTACATGGCAAAGAATATCTCTTAACCTTTTACCATGATTATGGGCTGTGAGTAGCAAAAAATCATACTTTGCATCTCTCAGTGCCTTTCGTTCTTTCTATTTTGGACTTCCTAGCCATAAAGGTTTGTCTGCTTCATTCATTCTTTGACTTTTCAGTTTAAACGTATATGCTCAGTGAAGCAGCAAGTACAATACATATTCATCTAGTAGCACTTGGCTGGCTGGCCCAATCACAATCTTCTAGACATCAATAACCACTGAGTACTGTCAAGAGTTGTGAAAGGTTACAGCAACATCAAAACAGTATTATCAAATCCCAGGAAACCCATAGATAGGCATCTTTTGGGAATTACATTGTTAGAAGCATTAGCTTCATCTCAGGACTTCCACTCTTTTGTAACTTGGACAACTTTATTTTCATGGTTATATACACTCCTGTTCAGGGTGAGCTTCTTTAGTCAGTAGTCTGAAGTATAATTCTGGCAAAAGGTCATGTCACCATGTGGTTGAGAAGATAAAACAATTATCAAAGTAGCATTGGTCAATAAGTAGCCTTTTTCCTCTGTCCAGTTCACTGGGCTACTTTATTACAAAAATTAAATCCAAACATTGCCCCTACAAAAGTAGTTTTTCAGCTAATTCAGCCATGTGATTGTACCTAGAGATGTCAACTCCATGCAGCATAAGGCTTTGTTATCCTAACGTATTTCTCTATCAGGCTTCTCCTTGCATTCTGTTCAGAGTGGTAGAATATCATACCTACAGCAGAAGACCAGTCAGTTCATGTGCTGAACAGGACAGGCACATGGGCTTCTGAAGCCTTTCTGACTTGCATCAGAAAATAACTTGCCTATTTTATTGTGTTCATTGAAAGATCCTATGGATCACTGGATATTATTTTATTATTAGAGCTGCTTCAAGGAATTCTGTACGTGTGCATGGCCTTGCCCTTCTCTTGGATTCTAGGTTGTAGTCTGCGCATTGGTTTGGCTTTCTTGGTCTGACCTGGCTGCAACTATGGAACATTTGGACACATTTGCTTACTTCCTGGCCTAGCCTGAAAGCAGTAATTATTCACCTTGGAGGTAATGACGTGACACAAGTTCCCAAGAAGATGCTTAAGGACAGAATTTCAGCACATCTTTCAACCTTAAGATCTCAGCACCTAGACATGTGAATATTTTGGTCTAATCTAAAATTTGATGGCATGATGTTTTAAGCCCTACTGCCTTTGAGTTATAAAGGTGACTCATTAACCATTGTGTTGCAGGAACAGCCAAGGCACTGGGCAGTCACATGACTAAACACAGATTTGGCAAAAATCAGATAGAGACTTTTATGAAAGAGAATGTGTTCATTTAATTACGATGGCAGTAGAGTTGTTTAATTGGCAGTTTTTCATGGACATACATAAACCAACTTTTACTGATGTTAGTTATGTTTCAAAGATGGTTAGCTGTAAAATTTTATGCTTTCTTTATTCAAATGTTTACAAATTGTGGCATGCAGTTACATTTTGGAGGAACTCAAATGCAGCTCCATTTATTACTAAGTTTTATTTATGAAGACCTGACTCAGCTTACTAAATTTAAGGGTCAACCAATTGCTACTTTGTTATACTGTTATGAGAGGGAAAGAGCATGAGGAGTCATACTACTGCATGACCATGTTGCAGCCTCACCCCCCCCCCCCCTTGTTCATTGTCTCTTCAGCAGCCAAGTTGGGGGTAGAGAGCATGTTTATGGTTTGCCTCTTTTGAGGGGCTTTTGGTACGGGCAGAAGTTTTCAAGTCCCTGGGTGACCTGTTATAGTAAAGAACCGACCAGACATAGTTACTCTATTCAGGGATCAGTTTGGCAAGGTCAGCATGGCAAGATTATACCAACTAGCTACATGTAGAAGGTGAAAATGTGATAGAGGCAGTTACTAAGTGATTTTAACTCTTGGTTATTTCAAATCAATAAAATGGGCGCAAAGGTTATAACATGTGTTTACTGACTTGGATTGAGGGACAAAAACACTGTTTTTAGTTGCATGCTTTGAGGGTATATACAGGAGCATGCGCTGGTTATTGTCAATTTTTTTTATTATTTTGCATTGATGTTAAGACAGATGTTCTGTAGTTCAGACATTTCCTAGTGCACACACACAAATACACACACACACATATATATATATATATATACTTCTCTTATGTTTACATGTTTATACACATTTTTTCACTTCCTGTGTACATTTTTTTTCTCTATAAACTTTAGTAGATACTGGTACAAGTATTAAGTTATTATACCAGTATGGTGCCTTGTTGAAAACATTCAAATGTTTTTATTTCTACAACTTAATTTTTAAATTTTAGTTGTTTATAATGTTTATTATAAAATATTTTTGCATCCTTTTGTAAGGTGGATAGCTAGTTTAATTGCATTTAATCTTTATTGTATTTGTATGGTTACAATTTCTGGCATGGAAATGCATTTTTCTTTTAACAAGAACTGGGAGGGTTTGCAATTATTGGACAGAAAGGGTTAAATGTGAGCGGGACATTTAAACCAAGATGGAGCATTGTCTTTATGTCTGGTGAAGTTCATTAATCGTAAATGGACAAAAGTGCTTACTTTTATCTTTGACGAATACATTTGTTTTTTTTTTAATCAGTCAGTCCCCAGGTCCAGCCCTTTTACTTGGTTCTTAGTTTGCTCCCTTTGGAGTTTTTCTGGATCATGGATGTGAGATAGATCCTTGAAAAGGAATATATATATATATATATATATATATATATATATATATATATATATATATATATATATATATATATCAAAAGAATACCTCTGCATGTTTCACTGATTACAGGATACTCTTGGATTGTATAAATCATGACAAACTATGGGTCAGACTGAGATGCACTTGTATACCATATCATATCATAGTTCCCTTGTATAATCTTTATATAAATCAGTATGGAACAGTTTGAGCAGAATAATATAAAAGAGAATGGTTTAGAAATCCTAATGGCAAACAACAAGACTTCATACTTCGCCATCTCAGTTTAATTTATATGCAGAACAAATCATCAAAGAAGCAAACTGAATATAGAAAATTAAGACATAAAAATAGGAGGAAGAATTATTAACAGTCTTTGCTATGCTGATGATGCCATATTAATGACCAAACATAAAGATGAGTCTAAAATATCTGCTTATCAAGATAAAAACAACTTAACCTAAAATGGATTTGTATCTTAATATGCAAAAGACAGCAATTCTGACAACTGTTTTTTTTAAACATGATGGAGAAGAAACTGAAAAGGGAGACACATTCATACTGCCTGGGTCAATAATCAATAATGAAACAGCAGACAGTTAAGAAATCTGACAAACAATTGCTCATGGCAGAATAGCCAGGAAGGATTTAGAGAAGACCTTCAAGCACAGAGATGTATTTCTGCATACAAACATTTGACTTGTCCACAGTATGGTATTTGTAATAATGTCATATAGATGTGAAAGTTGTGAAACAATACCAAGTAATGAGATTTTTCTAGCTATTCTACTTGTTCTTTCGTCCAGCTTAAAATAAAAATGAATAAAATATATTAAACTGTAAATGATCACTGCTGGCAGACACATCATCTACTAAAGGACTGCTATAAAGCAGTTCAAATATAACATTATGCTGTGCAGACAAACAGCATTAGTAATGTTCTGCTAAAGGAAAATAAATCATACTTAAAGCAATGGCGATGACAAAGTGGAAGCATTTCTTGTGTGGATATGTTTTGGTATGAGTAAAATATAACAGTTTCAGGCATGTTTCACACAAGTTGTTGCTGCGTCTTTTGGCTTTACCCGGTTAGGGGGTTGCCACAGCGGAACTTCGGTGCGCTAATGATTGGAAGTGGATTTTTACGTGCCGAGTTGCCATCCCTGACGCACAACCTTCAACGAAGGCACGCCCATTCACGCATGTCTCCACACAGAAGACGCTCTAACTGGAAAATGGACAGGACAACATCTTACAGTGAGGCGACACCACTACCACAGGAATAAACTATGCAAACAGAGGTCTCACATGTGAAGCAGAAAGTTAGAGGTTAGAGGACAGTGAGGAAAAAAAATTACTGAATCTATTCATTTTATTCCAACTCTGTGAAGATGGCAATAGATCTTTTGAGAAAAGTCTTATGGCAAAATAATCAATTATCATAGCTAGAGAAAGGGGATTAAAGTAAATCCATGCAATCAAACAGCCTTTCCCAACATTATCGATATGTTTCCACAGAATTACTGCTCATTGTCCTCATATTATTAGCATAGTAAGGCAATGTGTATGTTATGGAAGACAGGAAGAGAGCTACTGAAAATATAACATAATGTCTTCCATTGTTTAGGACAACACTGGCTTATCATCTCTAGAATATCGGGATATTAGGACATATTTTTTCACTGTTCTGCTATCAGCTTTTCCATCACATTATACTAACTGATTTATTATTAGAATCCAGGCTGTTAATGCATTGCTGTCAAAATTTCCTGTTGCCTCTGAGCGTATGAACTTCTAGGCTACTAAAGCTTTAATTTTAACACGTTGAAAACAGATGAAAAATAAGAGACTGAGCATCATGAACAAAACTAATAACAGTATGAGGCTACAAGATTACAAATCATGCTCTCTCTTTTTTTTTACGTTACTAAGGCAGACTTCCACCAATATAATACTGTAAGCTTTAGTAGTGGCAGTATTTCAGACACTCATAACTTTAGATGCTTAGCATCACTGCAAGATGTCCCAGTTGCTGAATACCTTTTAAATGACTCCAGCTGCACTACATTACATGTCTAAACTGCTTCAAATGTTCTTCTGTTGCAGCAGAATTTTGTAAATACTGTTAACATTCCAGCAGTTGCCTATAATATATAAACTTTGTGTCTGTAGGTTTCGTATACCTAGCAAACTATATTTATACTAAATAAAACCTTTAAACACTTTTATTCCACAGTGGTAGCAGACAGAGTTGGGAAAAGACAGACAGGTTTTTGCCCCAGTTCCAGAATTTGCAGTCAGAATAAGATTTAGCCTAAGCTAAAAAATATTCACAGAAAAGTTATGATTCAGTTTACGTCCTGCCCAAATGCAAACCAGTTCTGAATCCATGTGGTTATCCAGATAATATGATTCTGTTAAAAATATAAAAAAAAAAGTTTATACATAGAATAAGTATTAAATATACCTAATGAAAAAATATTCTGCATTGAATGGCAGTATCTGGACTGAGATACTTACAGCAGTGCTTGCTGTCTTCATTTGGACATCATCTCACCCTGCTATGGTAACCAAGTGAAATTTATGAAGAATGAAATAACTGGTCAGTCCCTAGCCCATCGGTATGGATAAATGTTATATGGTTATTTACAGTTTTCACTGGCAGTCTTATTGTTAAAGCTACATATCTGCTGGTAAGGCACCAAGCAGACAGTTTATTTCATCCCTGTGGACAATCTTCTGACCTCTGTCATGGCCTTACAAATTTCTTACAAGCTAATATACATGCATTTAGCTGTAATCAGTTTTTTAATTAAAATTAATTTGTTTAGAAATCAAAATTAGAACCTAATACAGATAATGTAGGACTGTGTGAGCTAACAAAGACAACTATGTGAAAAGTTAAACAAAACTGGAAAAAACACATTTCTCAGCTTGTATTCAAAAAATAACATGAATAAATAAAACTGCAGTACTACAGACACTCTCTGCAGTATGATGTCAAAGTTTAGCTAGCATACTTTGACATTACACAGTTCTTACATTATATTTCCTGTTGATTTATATAAAACTAAACAATTGATGCATTCTCTCTCTCTCATGGTATGAAAGCTTTCTACACATCTTTTCACAGTTCTCTCTGTCTATGCAACACATTGCAAAAAGTCAAAGAAAGACCAGAACTCAACCTCACTGCCTTATCCAGAGTGGCAAAGATGAGGTTTCTGGCTCTTAGGTCCCCTGCAGTAAAACTAACTTATATTAGTACAGCCCAATTAAGTCTCCTTGTTGGGGGTAATATCTGGTTCCACCTCAGTGTAAAGTTCCTGATTTAGATTCTCTGCTGCAGTCAGGCATTCCAGTTTGGGTTTCATAGGGACTGAAGCTACTAGAAAACCTTCTACTCATTAGGTTTACTTTGCTTAGTGAGAGAGGTTCGACATCCGGGTGGTGAAATAATCCTATGTTGCTCTCAGTCACTTATTTTGCTGGTCAGTCTAAGTTGTCTCAAGTACCTACAGGACTTGGATGTCAGTTATTCTATGATGATGGTACAAAGTTTAGACAACTCTTTCATCATAACCTTGGTGTACCACTGCCCTGCATGCTATCTTACTGTAAGAACACACATGATTAACTGCAGTCTGTTCTTTATCTATGTAGTACAGGATTAGGATATGCAAGATCATTAAACTTTTAATCCATAAACTACAAAGTAAATTGACAAAATGAATTTTAATTAAAAGTTTGCTAATGAAGGATTAAAAAAATAGAAGGCAAAATATCTGGATATGGCAAATTTAGGTGATGTAAAATATTATCACCCGTAAGAAATCTGCATTAGAACCATTTCTGTTTGGGAAATTTGTGCCCAACCCATTAAGTGAAGTAAAGCAACTGATTTTAAAATATTAAGATAATGTAACGGTTGTGGAAAATAATGTATGATGTGAAGGATATTACAGTGATTTAGAAAGAAATTTTAGAGATTAAACATTTAAACAAAATAAATTATTAGTAAATGCTTCATAAATCTTCCTTCTTAGACTTTACCAATAATATAGTAAATGTGCAAGGCCTCTGTTCAACATTCTAGTAATTGGCACACAAAATATCTATGAGTCAGTGGAATTTAATTGGCTGGCAAAATAGTGCAGGAAGCAAAAGCTCCAAAATGCAGCAATTCCAAAAATATGTTTTAATAGTTTACTGCTGTAGTCCGAGCTCACAGTTATAACAGACGTGTTTCACCCTTACTGGATGAGTTCCCTTTTCCCTGACATTGTGGATGAATAAAGTCTTCCACAAAGGGGGGTGCACCTTTCCACATTGAGGGCAAAGGGGGAAAACACTTCTTTTAGTGATATTTCTCACTATGACTTTCATTCAAAATCTTGGTCAAGTGTACTTACGAGGATAAATCACAAAACAGCCACATTATCAATACAAAGCAAAATTACAGTTAGGAAAAGATTTAGATATTATTCCCAGCCACCCAAACATGTGAAACCACAAATGAACAGGATACACTAAAGAAAAAAACAGGTATCATTTCACTTTAAAAACAAATACCATAGTCAAAAAAATCTACATTATCTAAAGTACAGACCCTACTTACTTTTTTAACAAATATTTTATAGCTATGACTTCAGCATGGTCTTAGAAGTTCAAATTAGTAATAAGGCAATCTTCAATTGTATCAAAAAACTGAAGGAAATTGCGAATACAAAATGTTTTCAATAGAGTCAAGTCAGCAGTCAGCCATAGGGCACAGTGACTATCTGCAGAAACATGCTGTACAAACTTCATAATAAGGAAGAAATGTGTCAAGAGTACTATGTAGGCAAAGGAGAAATCCCTTATATAATTCAAGATATGATAACTGCTGCCATAAAATGAATAAACAAATACATAAAATATAAAAACCCAAGTTCCCTGAGACCAGATAACATGCTGTAATTTCCCCACATAAAATCAGGGAAAACCCAACTAATGCCTTATTAACCATGTTAAATATGTTACAACATGGACACATCATTGTAGTTGAATCAATTTGTAAAGGGATGGGGGGGGGACATAGACCCAAACAATTTCAGGCTCATCAGCCTAACCAGGAGCTTATCCAGAATTATACAATGGACCTATTTCTGTTAGATGTAGAACCATGTATTCTTGTTAAAAGGATTTTTTTGTAAAAAGCAAAAAACAAGCAAATGATTTATTAGGATATCATAAGAGTATACAGAGAAAACTGACACTCTAACAATGAAAAAAAACAACATGAACAACTTGCAGTGTTACTTCAAATACAAGGCTACAATAACTCAATACAAGACAAAAATTCAGGTCCAGTTTAGTAAAGGTTCATGATAAAACCTTCTCCATGTACCCTTCCAATCAATGTTGGGAGGCAGATTGTATGCATGTAAATACTTAATCACATAAGAAGCAAGATTAGTCCACTGAGTTGTTATATAAATCTTTATCTTTACTTGTAAAGTTCAGCCCAAAATTTAAAATGTTCTGCTGCCAGAACAACTTGTGGGCAATAATACTGAAGTGATAAAGTTAGTCATTAAAACAAGACCATATATTCTTCACAGGAGCACAACGTAAATGTATTCACAAAATGTAAATGTCTGAATTATGCATTTTGAGCTGGAAAGGAAAGAAAACTGAATAAAAAAGAAGCCTTTCTGGCAGGAGTTAAATAAGTGCTACAGTAAAAACATAAGCTGGACATGACCGGCTTATTAACGTAGATGGAAAGCTGAGCATTTTCCTTATGTATAACCATACTTTTTCTTTCTTCAATGAATAACCCTTATTAAGAGGAGAACTTGCCTCCTGAAGTTTGAAGTATTCTTTGAAGAGTTAATAGCAGCACTTGACATAGGGATAAAGTACAGTTTTGTACCTACCATAAATGTAGATGTTCGAAGATCCACATTGCTGCAGTCCTGACACTTGGGTAGTCCGCTGTCCCAGTCGGCCCGAATACCAAAGTATAAGGCTGACGTCGGTCAAGGCGCATTAGTCTGACGTCAGGACGTCAGGGTACAAATGCGCATGACCGACATCATATCCTCAGTCTTTTCTTACCCCAGATGTCAGAAGACCCTAAAAAGATAAGGTCAAACCAAAAACAACAACAACACACCAAACACCCCTGCACCCAATATATGTACAATATATACAAAGTTAGAATGGTACAATCCCACTCACACAACCACCCCTAAACACAGAGGGGAAGGAGGGAGGGTAAATTGGACTGCAGCAATGTGGATCTTCGAACATCTACATTTATGGTAGGTACAAAACTGTACTATGTTCTTCATCTCACATTGCTGCAGTCCTGACACTTGGGTAGAATCCCAAAGCAGAGGAAAGGGAGGATGGCAAATCATAAAGCAGGAGCTGCCAACATGCCCTGTAAAATAGCAGTGGCAAAACCAGCCCTAGATTTAGAGTAGAGAGGAAGGTGGTAATGCTTAGAGAAAGTATGCACTGAACTCCAAGTAGCTGCCTCCAAAATATCCTTAGTTGCCACCCCTTAGAAATGCTGTGGAAGTGGCAGTAGCCCTAGTGGAATGAGGCCTAATCCCAGCTGGAACCTCCTTGCCATGATGGGAGTAACAGAAAGCAATGCAAAACCCAATCCACTTAGAAATAGTTTGTTTTGACACAGACTTGCCCTGAGAACCTAGAGCAAAAGAAACAAACAACTGCTGAGACTGCCTAAAATCCTTAGTCCTGCTTAAATAATAACGTAACTGCCTGTGTACATCTAAAGTGTGCAAAATCTTTTCCCCCCTATTCTGGGGATTTGCATAAAAGGTAGGCAAATGAATAGTTTGGTTTAAAGCCACACTAGAAACCACTTTAGGCATAAAGGAAGGATTAGTACGTAAAGATACCCTATCCTTATGAAAAATCAAGAAAGGCTCCACATCATAAGGGCCTGCAATTCAGACACCCTTCTTGCAGAAGTAATGGCTAACAAAAGCAGTCTTCCATGACAAATATTTCAATTCAGCCGTAGCTGCAGGCTCAAAAAGGTTGTAGAGTGAGTTTCTCCAACACAAAATTGAGGTCCCAAGCAGGAGTAGGAGCTCTCATTGGGGTCTTATATTCTTTGCCCTCTATGAAATTGTTTGAACAAAGGATGAGAAAACAATGGAGGGTCTAATCATAGTGAGCTGAAATTGCTGCAGCATGAATCTTAATGGAAGAGAAAGACAAACCTTTGTCCAATAACTCAGTAAGATATTGAAGAGCCACACTCAAATTAGGCTCTGAAACATCCAAATCCTTTGCTGCACTCCAAAACAAAAATCTCTTCCATTTTTCTGCGTACACCTTCCTTGTACTAGGTCTTCTGGCTTCCATAATCACATTCAAAACTTGCTGAGGAAGCTGAGACCTGCTATGGCTCAAAACAGAATATGCCAGGCTGTTAGATGCAGAGATTGAAGCTTGACATTGAGTAGATGACCGTCCTTCTGAGACAATAGGTGTGGAATCAAAGGTAAGGGCCATGGAGGCTTCCTTACCAGACTCCTCAGTAATGGGTACCAGTGCTGCGAGGCCAATCTGGAGCTATTAAAATCATCCTTGGCTTGTCTTGTCTGACCTTTAAGAGTACCTTTGGGAGGAGAGGCAGAGGTGGAAAGGCATACACATGAAGATTTTTCCAACTGAAAGAAAGAGCATCCACTTTCCAAGCTGTGGGATGAAACCTTTTTGTGCAAAACTTTGGCAGCTGGTGGTTTAGTGGAGAAGCGAACAGATCTATGTCTGGAGTTCCCCATGACACTGTCAATTTCTGAAATACATGAAGATCCAGTTTCCACTCGTGGGGATCCATGATTTGCCTGCTTAATACATCTGCTAAGGAGTTCTGTGCTCCCAGCAGAAACCTTGCCTGAAGATTCAGTTGCAAACTGAGAGCAGTCTCCCACAAAATCATTGCTTGCCTGCATAGAGGATAAGAATGTGTTCCCCCTTGCTTGTTGAT